>NW_020682273.1:0-11594 GCF_002925995.2 Terrapene triunguis
GGGGGCGGGGCTAGGGCGGCACCCCGTGTCCGCTTTTTTGGTTGTTGAAATATGGTAACCCTATACTGTATGCTTATAATCATTTCAAACATCAGCCTTAGATTACAGGTTGTCATGTTGAGCACCATACCTTCAGAAGAAGCTACTGTTTCCCTCTTATTAGCTGTGGAGCAACCACATATTAAAAAAGAGAACAGCAGAAAAATAATGGTGTAAACAGCCATGCTTCCTTGCTTGTCCAAAGCCTGCTATTCAGACTGTTTCTATTTGCTGGCCAGTAAGCATTGCATTTGCATCACTGTCTGAGTATTATGACATCACTGACATACATACATAACTGCTAACCGCATAATTGAATCAGTCATGTAAAACTGAAGGTATAAAAAATCTTGTTATTTTAAACTGTGCATTTCATAAATCATTTGTTATTTTTAACATTAGGTTAATCTAGCATACACTTTTCTTTATCATAAAATATGGCGGTATATTGGTAAAGGTCTTATTTTAAAATAATCTGTCTCATAATTGGTGGGCTATATAAAATCTACTCCATGAACAGTACTTTAACTGTAATTTAACAGGCAAAGTTATGTTATTTTATGAATGGTTGGAATTGTTTTTGGTATCATGACTAAAGCGCAAGTTTTAGGTTCTGATACCAAGCTAGATATTTTAAGATGGCCGTGATCGTCAGTAACAATTTTAAAGAAAATTATCTATAGGCAGCTAAGAAAGAGCCCTCTTTCATAACAGTTAGGAATACACACAGAGTAACCACAAACCACTGTCTGAATTGTTTCTTAATGAAACTAGATGTTAGCCATGGAGTTAAACAAAGGGCCTACTTGGCTCAATGTGTTGAAGTGCAGAAAAACAATCTAATGCCATTTAGCATATCTTTTAAAATGAGCAGGATGCAGTAAGCCTCCATCTATCTTCTCCTAACCATATCCAGAGGAATTGCCTTCTTCACAGAAATAAAGAAAACTTTCTATTTCAATACATAGACAGTCATTACAATCAAACCTTTATTTACTTCCTTACCTCAGTAAAAGCTCACAGAGTGCTCAGGATAGTAAAATATCATCAAAGCATATCCCAACAAAAACTCTCTGTAGGATGGTTACTCACTCCTGCCTTGAGGGGTTTAAAGACAGCCCTGAGGGAGGGCTGTTGGAAGGGAAAAAGCTGCTAGGCTGATTGGGGAAGTAGCCGCAGCTGGGCCATGCCCCAATCAGGCCTCAGCTGGCCCTATATAAGAGGCTGGGAGCCAGGGGCTCAAGAGTCTCTCTCTGCTTGTAGAGAGAGAAGGGCCTGGCTGCAAGGGAGCTGAGTAGGGTACTGGGAGTAGAGCAGGGCTGGGGGGAGGCTAGAGGAGCTGGGGAGCTCCAGCCTGGAAACCCCCCAGGCTGAGGGCCTAAGACCAGTACCGGGGCTGCAGAGGGGCAGCCCAGCTATAGAGAGAGGCAGCAGGTCCAGCCCAACCTTGCCTGTGATGAGTGGCATATACTGCAGTCTGCCCCAGGGAGTGGGGCTAGATGGTGGCTGGCAGTAGCCATACATTGAGGCGAGGTGGGGAGACTATGAGACTGAGGGGTTCTGCAAGGGGGCAGAAACCCAGTGAAGGGGCACCGGGGTCCTGGGAGGGATATCGGGCCAGAGTGAGGTAAGGCGAATCACCAGCCTGCAGAGGGCACCCCGGAGCTGGGATAAGCTAATTCCCGAGGACAACCAGCAGGAGGTGCCGCAGGGGTGAGCCCAACTCCTTACACTGTCTCTTATGCAGAAAGGAAAAGCTAGATGACCTGAATCTATGGCATGATGTTCAGGCATAGATTAGAACCATTATTCCTAATTATTAGGAGTTAAATCCAGCAGTACCTATTCAAGAGGAACTCGCATGAATTTCAGAGGGCGTTCTTAAGCATGAAACAAACTGCAGGATTTGAACTCAGATTTGCTATCTCTATTGTTTGTCTATTTTTGCAAGTGAATGTTATTGGTAAAAGGCATTGGATTAATAACCCTGGAAACTAAAGTCCTCAGTTTAGTAACACATACGGCATAGGCAGTAGTAAGATAAGCTTCCGCACAGTACCATCCCAGTGATTCAAATTCTGCATTCCGATGTGTGTTTTTGACTCCCGCTAACATCAGTGGGAAGAGATCTCAGGGCAGAATGTCACACAGCATTTGACCTAGAACAACCTCAACTAGGGTCAAGACAGAATTTATTCTTCACATGAATATAGTTATTGACCTTTACTGAAACTGCTAACTAGGGTGTAATGAGCAAGTGTTGTGGGAATGTGGAATCGGTCAATGGTACGCTCGGCTAATGTGGTAACTCATGGTGTCAGACGCTATCAGATGGTCGAGGGACATCTACATAGAACACATCACCAATGCCAGGACGGATGAGCTGGAGTGCCGATGAGACGTGCAGTGAGGAAAGTAACTGAAATACTTCCCTGATGGATTGTTTTTTCTAAATGGACAACCTACCCTAATTCTCAATTACTGAGGGACAATCTTCACTCATTGATATATTTTGCTTTCCACAACCAACTCTCTGTATAACTTTTCATGAGTGATGTACCCGAATACTTGGATGCTAATATCTAAACTGTATTCAGCAAAATTTGGGTTATTGCTGATTATGTACTATATGTACCATATGACTTTTAAAAACAAAGTTTGTATTTGTGGATAATCCAAGCACTATACCCAGATGTACAGACACTCATTTCCCAACCTGTGTATTATATAATTTTAACATTAACTCAGGGTAGTTTTTGTGAAGTGGACAATTTTAGGAACTGGGCTGAGCCTATCAACTCATTTTATATAGGCCATTAAAGAGTCTTCATCTACTGCAACATTTTCTTAATGTTGACAGTGTTGTGGACTTTGAACTATTATTCTGGGTTTATATAGTAGCCTGTTCTACAAAGTATGTAAGTAACACAGCATAAGAAAAGGGAACATTTTCACCATCAGAACTAGAGACAAACACTAGCAGAGACATTGATTTTTTTTTTTAATTAATTCAGTTTGCAATGTTCTTTGCTTGTTCTGCCATCATGTGGCCAGTAGAAGAATATATGACGAGATATTTGCCCTTTTAATGCAGCTATATCAACTCCTGGAACATATTAGATTGGTAGGTTGTGACTTTTAATAGCCAATGATTTTTGAAGATTTTTTTTTCTGCTTTCATTAAAGTTGTGTAAAACTATAACATTTTCTCAAAACTCAAAAAAGGGGAAACTTTTCAAAGTGTTGAAATATAACCTTAAAACCACAACAGACTGTTTCTTGCCAGATCCTCAGCTGGTGCAAAGAGTCATATCTGCATCCAAATCAGTGGAACTATGTTAATTTACTCCCACTCAGGTTCTGGCTTTCTGTATTTCAGCATATGAAATGTAAAGGCTATGCTGATTTTTAATGTTCTGGTGGTTTTTAAATAAATTTCATAAATCTCTCATTGTTTGGATTACTAGCCTGTAACTAACATGCACTGTAGGAATAGTCAGCTAGCTGCCAGCTGATTGCAAAATTCCACCTAATATTCGGTAAGAGGATAGAAAGGGAAGAGTAGCTTTTGCAAATAGCAACTGCAGCTGTCAGACTTCCTAGTAATTGTTGTTGTCACTAGATACCTTGAGGCTTTCGCTTTGGCTCCCACTTAAAATCCCACTGAAATGCAGTCCTGTAATAATGGCTTCAAATAACGTAAGTGGAAACATTTAAGCACTGTCTGACCTGTGAGATACTTTGTACAATGACTCTCACCATTAGGTCAACGCAGGCTTTTTGCAAGGAAGAGGGTGAGGTAGAGAAAACCTAGGTAATTTACAAAACAAAACATGAAAGACAAACAAAGTCTGCTTAAAGGTTACAAAAGAGCAGGAGTACCTCTCCTGCCAATCTTGATATAAGACAGTGCTTTGACAATTGCAATAAGGGCTGCAGAGAACATTATATGTAGACTGCAGGCTGCACTCTGTCCAAGCTTCCCTCATGACTGCGTCTATCATCTCCCTTGCCCCCTCCTTACTCAATACCAGTTTCCCAGCTCCTCCCTGTAGCGGTGCACACCCATGACCGTGGCACCTCCTGCTGGGAATTAGCTCTTTTGGGCTACCAGGTTGCCTTTGACTAGGTGTGTCTCACTCCCCGTTACTTCCACTCCCTCCATAGTCTCCACCATCTGGACCCGTGTTGCTCCTGGACCACGGCGCCCTCTTCGGGACACGGCCCTCTGGCTCTGTGCCCCAGCCTGCTGTCTCCCCCATTTCAGGGTACAGGTGGTCCTCAGTCCTTCCACTTGCCTCAGCAGCCAACTGTAGTCTCTAGTCTAGCCCCTGACTTCAGGGGCAAATTGTAGTCTGGATTTAGGTCACTCATCATTGGCACGTAGGCGTAATGGGGGGTGGAACCCAGGCTACTCTGGGTCCCAGCCCAGGGATCCTATAGCTGGCAGCCACTTACTGCCCCTCCTCCTCCTATTCCTGCTTCCTACTTTCCCTGGGCCACTTTCCCCATAGCCCTAACACCTTCCCTGCCTTTACTTCAGGGCCTCAGTCTGACCAGGGTCAGCCAAGAGCTCCCCTATTGCTCCGCTACCCTGCCCAGCACTGCGGTATCTCCGGTGCTCCTCAGCAGACAGTCCTACCCCCTTGCCCTCCAGGGAGAGACTATTGCTGCTGAGCAGCCCTTTATATATGGGCTGCTCCAGCAAGACTTCTCTTGATTGGCTCTCCCAATGAGCCCTTTCCTGATTGGCTGGGTTCTGCGCAGCCTCTCCAAGGCTGCCTTAACTCTTTTTCTGCCTATGTGGGGCAGCCGCCCCACCACCCTCCCTTATATGTGGCGAGTAAAACCTTACTCTGCAAGTAGCCCCACAGGCATAATGTGATGCCTGTACGACAGAAATTACAGCGCTTACCATTTTCAGTCAGGGAAGCTGTTTCAGAGGAACTTAGAAAACTTGTTCAAAAGGACATTATTGAAGAGATTAGCTCCTCGGAATGGGTTTCACCTATAGTAGTGACGCAGAAGAAGGCTGGAGACTTTCGCCTTTGTGTGGACTTAAGGGAGCCAAATAAAGCTATTGTGATTGACAGCCATCCTCTTCCTCACATAGAAGAAGTATTTGCAGTACTCCGTGGAGCAAAGATGTTTTCTGCTCTTGATTTGCAGAGCACATACCACCAGGTTATGTTGCATGAAGATAGCAGAGACCTCACAGCATTTATTACACATGAGGGACTATTTTGTTTTAAACGTGTTCCATATGGTCTCGCATCAGCCCCAAGTGCCTTCCAAAAATGATATCATTGATTCTGAAGAATCAACATGGAGTTCAGTGCTATTTGGATGATATTATTGTGTTTGGAAATACTACTGAGGAGCATGACAATAACCTGCAGTCTGTACTAGACTGCATCAGCAAAGCAGGCCTCAAGCTCAATAGGTCCAAATGCAAATTTAGACAAACTGAACTCTCCTTTCTGGGGCATACAATTTCACAGGCTGGACTAAAACCTGATCCAGATCATATCCTGGCAATTTCAAATACTCCTCCTCCAACAGATTTGGAAACCTTACGTTCCTCCTTGGGTCTTACCTTCTGGTATGCAAAATTCATTCCCAATTATGCTTCTGTCATTGAACCATTATGAGAATTACTACGGAGAAGTTCAACCTTAGTGTGGACAACGGATGCACAAGCTAGTTTCGAAAGGGTGAAAGACTTGATTGTACATAGTCCAGTACTTGCACTATTCAGTCCCGCATTGCCCACAATTGTAACTACTGATGCTTCTGATTATGGACTTGGGGCTGTCCTCACACAACTTCATGAGGACAACACTGAGAGGACTGTTGCATTTGCTTCAAAGACACTAAGTAATGCTGAGAGAAAATATTCTACAGTTGAAAAAGAAGCACTTGATTGTGTCTGGGCTACTGAAAAATGGAGAACTTACCTGTGGGGCCGCACGTTCAAGTTGCGCACAGACCACAGCCCTTTGACGACGTTGCTCACCACGAAAGGACTGGGAAGAACAGGATATCGTATTGCTAGATGGTTTGCAAGACTACTCTCTTTCAATTATGAACTGGAATATAAGCCTGGAAATGAAAATGTGGTAGCTGATTGCCTTTCTCGCCTGCCTTTGCCTTCACCAGATGGTCCACTAGAGGATGAGGATGTAGTAGTTGCACTTATTACAAGCACTCTTACTGCAGTTACAAGGGAACAATTTCAAGCTGCTTGTTCAGCGTGTCCAATTCAACAAAAACTACGGGAATTTCTGACAAAGAGATGGCCCAGTAACCCTAAAAACCTTGACCCAGGTTTGCTGCCTTATTTTAGAGTTCAGGATGAACTTTCTTTGCTCGATGGCTGTGTGCTACGAGGTACACACCGGCTACTTGTGCCAGAAGAATTACAGTCAAAACTCATACACCTGGCACATGATACTCATCAAGGAATTGTCAGAACCAAACAATGACTACGGGATCTGTATTGGTGGCCAGGGATGGACTCTCAAACTGAAGCACTCATACAATCCTGTGTCACTTGCCAAATGCATGATAAGACAGCAGTGACATGTAACCCTCCATTACAGCCTGTTCCTCTTCCTGAATCGGCATGGGAAAAAGTGGCGATTGACATTGTAGGACCCTTTGATACTGCTCCAATTGACTTTCGTTATGCCATCACTTTAATAGACTATTTCAGCAAATGGCCTGAAGTAGCGTTTACATTGCAAATTTCTTCTGCTACAGTAATTAAGTTTCTTTCTTCAGTTTTTAGTCGGGAAGGTAACCCCAAAGAACTGGTTTCAGATAATGGTAGTCAATTTACTTCCCTGGAGTTTGAAACTTTTCTAGCAGAGAGGAACATTTTACACAGGAGGTCATCCCTATATTACCCTCAAGCCAATGGAGAAATCGAATGGTTTAACAGAAGTTTGAAAGAGAGTTTGCAAACAGCTAAACTGGAAGGGTGATTGTGGATACCCTTCACTACTGATTTCTTGCAAGCATACCGGGCTACACGACATGCCACAACGCAAAGATCACTCGCAGAGTTACTGAATGGGAAACAGCTATATACTAAACTGAACATTGCTGGATTGTTAAGGGCACGACCTGATGCCCCAAACAAGGATGATGTGAGAAAGACAGTTGAACAGAACCAAGCAAAGTCTGACTTTCACAGAAAAATGGCGGGGTGCTAAGGAACCAAAGTTTGAGTGTGGCTCCTTTGTTAGAATACGAAAACCTGGGATCTTATGCAAAGGGGACCATAAATTCACAGCTCCTCTTAAAATCATAGAGAAGAAGGGCCCTTACACCTATCGACTTTCTGATGGGCGGGTATGGAATGCTTCTTATCTTGCACCTGCCTATGCACCAAGAGGAGATTATGTCAACACCCAGTCTGCATTGGATGACTTCACAGTAGAACCAACACAACAAGACATTGCACTGGAACCGGGGCTTGAGAGACGGCCTGTCAGACTCAGATGACCACCTGCCTGGACTAAAGACTATGTTATGTAGTATCTACAGTGTTTTCAGTGTAATATTCCTGCCAACAGTATAGTGTCTTGTTTCATATTTGTTCCTGGGGTTAGAACAACAATGTTTATTTTAATTTGGAAAGTTTCTTAAGAGAGGAGGGATTGTGGTGTTTAGATGCTGCATGTGATTATTAGAACTGGGAGCACTGGCTGTTGGGAGTCTGAAAGGACAGGAAACAGGAAGGAGGGGGGAGGAGTTGGGGAGGCTGAGTGAGAGTTACAGAGTGCAGTTACAGCTTGGTAAAGAGATTTCCACTGTAAATAAAGTTCTGTTCAAGTTTTTTAATACCTTGCCTGGGTGATACAACAACTTGGAATATAATTAGGGGCCCCCCCCCCCCCCCCGATATTTCCTGTCAGTGATCTGGTCACCCTAAATATAATTAAGATCTGGTGAACGGTAGATCGTCTGTCACATGAATGGGACAAATGGTGTTCCCAGAATCATCGCTTCCTTCTCCACCTTCATATTTGTATCCAGGGTTGTCCATGGACCCTCTGGAAGAACTCCTGGAAGACCCATAAAAGAGATCATGTTGTTCCATAGAAAAAAGGCTTCCTGACTTTGAGAGGTTAGAAAGAAAACTTTCCGGAGTATGGTTCCTTGGTGCTGAGAAAACAGTGCTAGGGTCAGTGTATGCAAAAGTGACAGCAGATACATTGGAGGCTGGTCGTAGCGGTGGCACATCGCCAGGCTGTTCATAAATCGGTGATGTTTGTATGAGGGAGGTTCCTTGGGAGCTCCTCTGTTGGGAGGCAGCTAATTGCATAGGCTGGGAAGGAGATAGGACAATCCTCGTTTCAACATGATGCAAGTGAGACTGGATGGTGATAGATTTCACTTCTTTCTTCAAAGTCCTAACCAAAAAAAAAAAAATAGACCTATTTGAGTTCAAGCTGAACCCTCTCCCCCCCTCCACGACTTCATTGAGCTTGAGAGACCAAGCGAGGATGCCAGGCAGGAATCAAACAGGAAGTGTCATCTCAGCCTAGCAACAACAGTTTATCTTTACTAATTAGGGAAGCGGCATAAAGAACTGGGAGAATGTGGGCAGAGCCAGGCAGGAGTGGAGCTATAACCTTTAGTAACCCTTCAATAATTTAAGTTCTCACGCCTTTCCCCTCCCCATGCATGCACCATCTGGGCTCAGACACAGCTCCTAAAGATGTCATTCTGGCCCTCCACACAGTCCCCAGACAGAAAGTGGCCCAAAGAGGCCCAAAATCTCTGGGCACAAACTGCCTTCTGCATCACTAACCTGATCCAGGCGAGGGGAAGCCTTGCCAAGGGAGAGGATGCCCACCTGATCTGGGGGCTGTTCGGAGTCCTCACAGACTCAGCATTTTCTATCCATTTTCAAATGTGTGGGATCATATGAACTCCCACATGGGTCATTGGCAGGGTTGGAACCTGTAGGCCCACCGCACAGACCTGCCACTTGGGCTAATGGAGCAACTAATAGTAGTAGTAGGTTGTGCTCTATGTGGACCAGCACTAGAGGGAGAGGAGAGACACATTTTACCAGCAGGTTTCACAGATATTTGGTGAGAGTGGAGGAATGGCAGGAATATCAGTTTCCAATCCAAGCTCTGGAGAGGACAGTGCTCTTGTGACTCTTCTGACCCATCCCCTACAACCTGTCCCAGTCCTGTCTCCTCCCCACCCCACCTCTGGTTCCTTGTCAGGGTCTTATAATGGGGAGTGTCATTCTATTCTCCAAGCCCACCCAGCCTCAGCCACCACTCCTCAGGCTTCTCAGCTCAGTCCCTTTCCCCAGCCAGTCACAATCTCCCTCTTCAGGCTCACTGTCCAAGTTCCAGTCTCACCCCTTCCCCACATCCGGGCCCAGCCTCCTGGCCAGCCAGTCCCAGTTCCCATCTACCTGCCCCAACTCCTTGTTCCCAATCTCCTTGCACTGCTAGTCCCTGCTCCTCATCTGATATGTCTCTCCTGCCCCCCACTAGCTCCCAGTCCTTTTCTCCCTCCCCAGGCTCTTTAGCCAATCTCAGTCTCTTCCCACTCCCTCTCCAGCTTCTTATATATGGAGATATACCTATAACATAGAACTGGAAAGGACCCTGAAAGGTCATTGAGTCCAGCCCCCTGCCTTCACTAGCAGGACCAAGTACTGATTTTACCCCAGATTCCTAAGTGGCCCCCTCAAGAATTGAACTCACAACCCTGGGTTTAGCAGGCCAATGCTCAAACCACTGAGCTACCCCCCAGAGCTTCTTGCTCCAGGCTCTCCCATCCATGGCTCCTTGTCCCTGTCTTCTTGTCCAGCCAGACCCAGTCTACCCGTCCCCTGGCTCCTCATCCGATATCAGTAGTCCCCCGCAGCCAGCCGGCAACCAGTTCTCTCCCACTTTCCTCCCACTTCCAGTCCCAGTCTCCTCGCCCAGCCCAGTCCTAGTCTCTCTCTCCACCTCCAGTCCGAGACTCCTTGTCCCAATCTGCTACTAACTTTTTCTATAATTTAATACACACATACAGATTGGCTCATTGACTCCTTTGAGCATGGTGAAGCCATAATGTATGTTAAAAGTAAGCTCAGAGGTAGGGTGAGGGCCTCAGTGAGACCTGGAAGCACCGTGCCGAAAAGCACCAGAAAAATAACCCCCTAATTAATTACATCCAATGCTGCAAACAAATCCATGAGCAGGGTCTGTCCGAACCTGCCTGAAGGACCCAGGTTCCCAATACACAAAGCATGCGCCATGCAGTAGAATGGAGGTTACAGAACATTGTAAAACTTACATGTTGTCCTTTGTCATCAGTTTGTAACAAAGGAAGCTGCAGCCCAGAATGAGTAGGAGGGAGATTATCAAGAAAACACTCATTATAGCGATTATTAGGTCTTGCTTATGCTTCTGACTCTCCTGGGATTCTTTTCCTATAACATTTTTTTAAAGAAAGTATTAGCTAAAGCAATGTAAATGTACCATTGTATCCACCAGTGTGGTCCCTGATCAGTGGCCTGCCTGACTGTATGGGAACATATCCAGTTCCATGGGCTTCAATGGCTGCCCCAGTGCTCCTCAAACATTAGGTGCCGAAGGGTCACTCTGGCAATGAATGGCTTCCCGGGAGGGCCACACCGTAATGACAGTGCAGTGTTCTCAATGAAAGGACCACCTGTCTGATTGCATTCAGCCCTCTCCTCTATGCCCTGTCCTCTCTAGTGTGGGTCTCCTCTCTAACCTTCCCTATTAGTGGGGGAGACCGAGTGGGTTTCACCTCTCTGCCTCTCACATTTCTTGAAGAGGGATGCTCTTTCCTGTCTTTCTCCCCTGCCCCGCTAGGGCATGGAATGGCATTTCTCCTTTCTCCTTCTCCCTCCATCATCTTATCCTTTAGGGCTGATGCTGGGAGTGTGGAGGAATCCCTAGGGCTCTTTTTCCTTCCACTGCCTCACAGCTGCTTCTATTCCACTGCTGAATTTCTCCACCACACGCTGCACTGCTCACCACACTGCCTGCCCATCTGATCGCCTGTGGTCTACGTTGCTCTCCCTCAGTGACAGAACGAGCCAGTCAAGCACTAATTAAACCTACAAACACTACAGAGCAGCACGCAGAGTGCTGGAGAGGCTCATGCAAAGCCCCGAAGAGCTGCGGGATGGTGATTGCCCCAAATACTGGATGAATGGCAGACATAACTGTCCGTTTAGAGGGCAAACCTAATCAGAGCGGTTGGAAGCTGTGAATTGGTGCCTGCTAGTCTAGCTTTTCATTCGGTCCTTTGTGCTTTGTATGTTGCACCCATTCTCTTTTGTGGATGTTAAACAGCAGCGCGGGATGGAAGATGTATTGTTAGTGGACATTCAAAAACTGAAATTTTTTGATTTGGAAATGTTGCTGTGGTGACTCCTGGGAGTTGTAGTTCTGGTGCCTCAACGTCCCGTTCTCCTCTATAGGCCAGGCTCCCCGAATGGACTACGACAAAGAGTCCTATGGCACCTTATAGACTAACAGACGTATTGGAGCATAAGC
>NW_020682274.1:0-11551 GCF_002925995.2 Terrapene triunguis
CCCCCCCCCCCCCCCCCCCAGAACCTCTGCCACATCCAACCGCCCCCTGCTCCCTGTCCCCTGACTGCCCCCTGGAACCTCCTGCCCCATATCCAACCCCCCTGTTCCCCGCCCCCTTACCATGCCACTCAGAGCAGCAGGAGCTCGCCACCCGGCCGGAGCCCGCCACACTGCCCAGCAGAAGCGGCGGGCCAGAGCGCTGGTGGCGCGGTGAACTGAGGCTGTGGGGGAGGGAGGGTTAGCCTCCCCAGCCGGGAGCTCAGGGGCTGGGCAGGATGGTCCCGTGGGCCGTAGTTTGCCCACCTCTGGTCTACATAGAGGATAGCAGCTAGCTGCTGCTGCCAGTTACTCCTTTAGCACAAGTGATAGGTCTGTTTCGTGGATCCCTGCTGATGACCCCTGTGGAGACCAATATCATTCCACATGATGGAACATCCATTTCTCATTCTTCTTTTTAGAAAAAAACAAACCAAAAACTAAAATTACATACAAAAAGACCTTACATTTAAAGAATAGTGATGCTGCAAAATCAAGCACTGAAACGTTAGGAAATGGCGGAATTAATGTTATACTGGCAACCTTAATTCAACCCCTTCTCCATATGCATTATGATGCAATATTTAATTACATTACCACATTTATTGAACAGGGTTCCTTCCTCATTTAATGCATGGGATGGACAGGGTTGCAGGAAGAGAAAGGATGGTCTCTTGTGTTGAAGGTGCTGAACTGGGACCCAGAAGAGCCAGTTCTATTCCTCCTCTGCCACAGACTTTCCTGTGTGATATGAATGTATATGCGTATATTCTACGCATGTGTTCTGTGGGAGTCCAAGGGGGCTGATTTAGAGTTGGATGAGTAACCTTAATTCTGGCATTTCCTAACTCTTGGCTTTGCTGTGTGAGTGTGTGAGAGAGAAAACAAAAATGTCTGTCTACATTTATTTTTCAGGTTTTGGGGCTTTTGTCAAAAAAGAAAAAAAAACTGAAATGTGTTCAGGCTTTTGACTAACACATCTGCTTGATGAAGTTTTGGCCAGTTCTCCTACCTGTTTAGTACACGTATGCACTGTATACTGTGTGTGTCTGTAGGGTCCTTGGGATGTTAAGGCACTTTTGGGTGCGACATTTCTGCTGACTGTTGTGACACTCCTGTAATGAACTCTACACGAGCGGAACCCTGAAATCACTGGGGCTCTGCACAAGGGCCTGTCTGAATGCACTGGGGTCTATTATCATAAGAGAGCTAACACAACACTGTTTTAAAGGATGCCAGACATGTTTAAAGTATCGCTTAAACTCGTCGACATTTCTCCTTCACATGTATTGCTGTTTCACATTTAGGGTTATTTAGCTTATCCATTACCTCAGTTTGGCTGAGGACATGCTGTAAAACACTACAGAAAAGGCATTTTAGGCCATGTGAATGACTTCAATATAAGGAAAGCATGACTAAGGGCTGAGAGAATGTGCAGTGAATATTACCCTCTATAGGCTGGAGAGAATTCCCAGAAAAACTAGGCATGCAGGAAATGCCTGGCTGCTAGTATAACTGGTCATGCAAGTGCTCCTGGGCAGAAAGCCAGACTCCTACAAACTCGCTTCGTGACTGCTACAATCTTGGTACATAAGGCAATTTTAAAAAGATCTTTCCAATTGGGTGTCTGATACACAAATTAGATGAAATGACCTGTCTCTTTTTTTCCAAAAGATATCAATGTATTTTTGCTGCATTTGAAGGCCATTAGACTTCTTGTTTTATATGGGGATGGTTTAGAGTGTACAGCAGAGGTCTATTTACTGCTTATGCGTCTTCCATGAAATGATATTTAAATTTTTTTTCAGCCTGCAGATCTAGATGTAGCAGGAATTGCATGGGGGGAAGGTAGAGGGGAATAGTGGCGCTCTCCCGAGCTTTACCCAAGCTCCACTTAGCTAAGGCTCCAAACTCAGACACTGCTTGTAGTAGAATTGTGCATATGTTCAAAACACGATTATGCATGCTGTGCTGGCTGCTCTAGCTTTGGGTCTCCATCGGTAGGGTTTGAATAACTATAGGCAGGGGCAGATTAAGCCGGTAGTGGCTCTCAACCTTTCCAGACTACTGTACCCCTTTCAGGAGTCTGATTTGTCTTGCGTATCCCAAGTTTCACCTCACTTAAAAACTAGTTGCTTACAAAATCAGACATAAAAATACAAGTGTGTCACAGCACACAGTTACTGGAAAATTGCTTACTTTCTCATTTTTACCATATAATTATAAAATAAATCAATTGGAAGATAAATATTGTACTTACAATTCAATGTATAGTATATAGAGCAGTATAAACAAGTCATTGTCTGCACGATATTTTAGTTTGTACTGACTTCGCTAGTGCTTTACATAAGAAAATAAGAGCGGCCATACTGGGTCAGACCAAAGGTCCATCTAGCCCAGTATCTTGTCTTCTGACAGTGGCCAATGCCAGGTGCCCCAGTTTTACAACAGGCTACATAAAAAAAGACTATAACAGGATTAAAAAAAGAACTAGATACATTCATGGAGGATAAGTCCATCAATGGCTATTCGCCACGATGGGCAGGGATGGTGTCCCTAGCCTCTGTTTGCCAGAAGTTGGGAATGGGCAACGGGATGGATCACTTGATTACCTGTTCTGGACATTTTGAGTAGTAATGCAATCCACTCTGGAATGAGTGAGCAGAGTATAGTAAGAAAGAATGAGACTAGAGAGAATCCAGGTAAGTTTTGCAGAGGGGAAAAAGACACTTCCTTCCAGACCTTAAAACATTTGTAAATGTGATCTTTCACGCCATCTTAAAAAGGTGGGGATAAGGGATTAGTTTGTATACTAGAATGTATGCGTCTCCAAAGGGCCCGGTACCTAACAGAGCACATTATTATGTTGTCCTTTGTAGGAACTAGCTAACTAAAATAATTCTCCCCTTCACCGCTGGATTCTTGGAAGCTTGCTCTTGTTATTTCTAGTTAGTCCCACTCTCCTTTTCTTCTCTGTGTTAGGATTAACACAGTCACTACTTCTATATTATTTTGTCTTGAGAGGAATCCATCCAAAATGTCCTTTTGTTTAGTCTCCCATGCATCTGCCATGTGTCTGTTGTTATAGCGTAGGACTTCCCTCTCGTTGAAGTTATTGTGCAATATTCATTATTTTCTATCTGAAGCCCTTTACGCAGTAAAAGAAGTCAAAAGAATACTGTATGAATGGTTTCTGCATCATTCTGTATTAAATACCATTTTGTAACTTCTAAAGCAAGTGTTCTGCAATGAATCACAATATGTTCCCGAGAAGTGAACTATTGCTACAACACAATTACAATAACAGGGTTCTCTTTGCTTTTCCTCCAAGAATGGAAGAACACCAGTGTCTCAAACCCTGCTGTATCCAGGCACCGGTCCTTCCTGTACTGATACCAATAGTGCGATGCAGGCCTAGTAAAGAATATACTGCTTTAAATAGGGTCTATAGAGATCAATTGCAGAGGACAGACAGCTATGGAGTGTGATCTGTAAAAGCCTATCCTCCAGACACCTATTACTTACTATCATGAGCAGTCCCTGTGACCACTTGTGATTGTAGGCGCTACACCTGGGAAGTGTTTGCAGTATCAGTGAGAGTTTAAAAAACAGATGAGGGCAACTTAAATACAAGCAAGTTAAGATCAAAAATAGGAAAGCAAAGACAATGACTTCAAGAATAAAAATGCATCCAGTGCAATAAAAGTGCTGTTTATTCCAACAAAACCTGTTAGCTCTTTTATGGAGGTAGATGGAACCTTGGAAATTCTTCTGAATTTCCTATCTGATGAAGAAACAAGAAGTGAGAGTAAGATAAACACTTCCTCCGGAATGCATGACATTCCTTACTTCAGTTTCATATTCTCCACAGGATATGTATGAGTCAGACTACAGTGTGGAGAATGTACCCAGACAATGAATTATCGGAGGTGTGTGCAAGTATTAGGTGCTTTATTACTTAACGGTGTGCTGTAGATCCTTTCTGTGCTTCACTTCATGTGTCATTTTGTACTGACAAGCAGTAGCACGGGTGACCTCATAAATCATTCAGATGTAAATTCATCTAGACCCAATAGACTAAATTGTGCTCTTAACTACACTGAGGTAATTCTAAAGTCAGTGGGGCTTCTCTGGATTTATACCAATGCGTCTGAGAGCAGAATATGGCCTAAGTTGTTTGTTCACAGGATCTTGCTGGGAGTAGTTCAAATACAGGGTTTTTCTTCTAAATGCATCACATGATCCCTGTGTATTTGGTGGTTTCTCCTTCATCAGGAGCCAGTAGATCCTGGCCAAAGGGATCCAGATTGTACAGTGGGAGAGCAAGGAAAGGGCAAAGAGATTTGGGAGTACGTACAAAGACACAAAATGCAGTGATTAAGAGGATAACTTATTTAGAATATTTGGGTGTGCTTAAGATTTTTGGGTAAGGCCAGAGTTTGGGGCAGTTTCTTTGGGCCTCATTCATCACTTTGTAACTCTAGTTTTATGTCAGTAAAGCTGGAGTGATGCAGTGGTGAATCTGGCTCGTAGTCTTCAAATTGTTTTTTACATCTGTAATTCTAGAGACGGGGCTTAAACCAACACCTTTTGATACAATTACCCTCTCAAACCCTGTGAGTCTTTGAAATTCCAACCTACATCCAAATTTTGCATATTCACCCTACATTTATAAGCAGCCAAATCAAAAGTCCTGAGCAACTGCTGCCAACTCTACTGTTCTGAAGCATCACTACAGGTATGTCTATGCTACAACTGGGCGCAAGCCTCCCAGCCCAGGTAAACAGACTCGCGCTAGCAAGGCTTGAGCTAGCTCGCTAAAAACACCGGTGTGGACATTGCAGCTCCCGTGGAGACTTAGGCTGGCAGCCTGAGCTCAGACCCAGGGGGTCAGGTGGGCTTGAGAGCCCAAGCTGCTGCCTAAGCCACAATGCCCACCCTGCTGTTTGTAGCCCACTAGCTCAGGTCCCGCTAGCACAAGTACCTGGACTGGAAAGCTCATTCCCAGCTGCAGTGTTGATACCTCCTATGTGGTCCCCTGAGGAACAAGGAGTTAACCCAGGCTCCCCGGGCAGAAGTGCTTAGTGGAAGAGCTCCAGGAGGGGCTGTTTGGGAGACAGAAGAAATGTCTTTGGGCAGAATTTGGAGGCTGCTGAACCCATGCTGGGGAGTGTTACTTTTCTGCTTATATTAACTTAATTCACTTCTTTTTATAGACCTTACGAATGGCCAGTTTTTAAGGGGTGCTGAGCACCTGTAGCTCCCATTGATGTGAACAAGGATTTGGGGTATTCAGCACCCCTGAAAATCACTCCATGTCCCTTAAGGAGAAAACCCTGCTGACTACGGTTTTGTGGGTGGTGGGGGGAGGTTCCTGCTGAGTCATCCCACAAGGGTTTTCAAAATTTAGATCTGAGTTTAGGCAGCTTGACTTCATTTCTACTTGATACCAGGAGGTCCTGTACTTGAAGTACGGACATAAAAAGAAACCTTACTTGTTATGTAGTGAAATCGCTCCTGCAAAACCATAATCAGCTACTTTTTCTAGGTTTGCGTTTGTACATTCATTTTGGAAAGCTAGTGCACTTCCTCTAAATAGCTGCGCTTCACTTCTGTCAACAGACCATGCAGCAGATGAGTGACCATCGCTATGACAAACTGACTGTACCTGACGACGCTGCAGCAAACTGCATATATCTCAACATTCCAGGCAAAGGCCACGTTTTGCTGCACCAAGCCCCTGAGGAATATCCAGAAAGTGCAAAGGTAAAGGGAGAGTTACGAATTAGGGGCTCTTCCTGTGAGTACCTCCTGGGATGGGGCCGCAGTACTGTGCACGCATATGTGTGCACGCACACACATGTAAACACATCAGATGATTATTTCCAGCTCCACTACTGATTTTTGTCTGACCTTATTACTTAATCTCTTTCTCCTCCTGTTGTTCCCTTAGTGTAAAATGGGAATAATTATACTCCCTCGCTGCATTATTCAGGGAATTCATTCATTAATGTTTGTAAACACTTTGAGATCCTCAGATGGAAAGCAACATATAGATGCAAAGTATTACTGTTTATTACCAATGACTGGCTAATCATCAAGATAATATGGGGAAGAAACAACTGTCGTTTCAAGGAAGAAACGATTATCCACAGTGAACCAGTAAGAGAATGAGATACACAATGAGTAGAGTTACTCTTTTTAACTCGCCTAATTCCTAGCAGCACACTGGAAGTGCGGAGAGGGCTGAGGAATTTTCCTCTTTCCTCTTGTGGCCCTTCCACAATCTTATATTCTCCCCCAAGGGAAGCAGAATCATCAGTTATGATGCCTTTAAAGTCTTGAGCGCCAAAGCTGGGGTGGGGATGGGATTTGGCAACACGACTTCAAATCTGTAAATTTGTTTCCATTGTATTGATTCAATAAATAGTTGGAGGAAATGGAAGGGAGAGATGCTCAAGTGTAATGACTTTTTCCTTCTATTTCCTAACCAGGTTTTTGAAAAACTGAAGGACCACATGCTGATCCCTATAGCCAGCACAGAACTGGAGAAAGTAGATGGGTCACTCACCTGTTGTTCTGTCCTTATTAACAAAACTTCAGAATTATGAGATATAGAATCCCTCCCTTGTAACTGGCAATAAAGTACATGCAAGGTAGACAAATCTATATCCACACTTTTATTGTTTTTATTGACAATCTACTGTACCACTGTGCTACTAACCCTTGTTTACAAATGTTTTGCTTTGTGTATTTTTATGTCCCGGTAGATGGTATTTAAGGTGTATGTGTGCTTTTGCTGGGATGAATATAGTGCAATGAGAAAGCAAAAGACAACTATGATAGCTAACCCCTAGCTTTAGTGATTTACATACTCAGTGTGAAAACTACATGGGGGAAAATTAGTTCCTAACCATTTGCTAAGCATCTCCATTGTCTTGACACCTTTCCCATGTGTTTTACCTTTTCTCTCCCTTTCCTTTCTGCTTCATCACCCTTTTTTTCTTAAGTCTTTCCCCTATCTTCCTCTCTTTATTATCAGGAATTCAAGATATTGGTAGCTAATGAAGGACATTCAATAGAACCATGAATTTGGGCTTGTGTAGTAAGTAGGCTTTCCTTATGATAGTTGAAACAGTGTGAAATTGATTATACTCCTTATTCTGGCCAGTATCGCATGGCCACTTCTGTGTAGAATCATATACTCCTGGGGGCATTCTGCGCCAAAAAAATGAAAAATTCTGTGCCAAAAAATTAAATTTTGTGCACAATATTTTAAAATTCTGCATATTTTATTTGTCAAAATAACACTACATAATCACACCAGTTTCAGGTTTCAGAGTAGCAGCCGTGTTAGTCTGTATCCGCAAAAAGAACAGGAGTACTTGTGGCACCGTAGAGACTAACAAATTTATTTGAGCATAAGCTTTCGTGGGCTACAGCCCACTTCATCGGATGCATAGACTGGAACATACAGCAAGAAGATATTTATACATACAGAGAACATGAAAAGGTGGAAGTAGCCATACCAACTGTAAGAGGCCAATCAATTGAGATGAGCTATCATCAGCAGGAGAAAAAAAACAAACTTTTGAAGTGATAATCAAGATGACCCATAGAAGGTGTGAGGATACTTAACGTGTGGAAATAGATTCAATTAGTGTAATGACCCAACCATTCCCAGTCTCTGTTCAAACCTAAGCTAATTGTATCTAATTTGCATATTAATTCAAGTTCAGCAGTCTCTCTTTGGAGTCTGTGTTTGAAGTTTTTTTTGTTGCAAAATTGCCACCTTCAAGTCTGTCACTGAGTGGTTAGAGAGGTTGTAATGTTCTCCCACTGGTTTTTGAATGTTACGATTCCTGATGTCAGATTTGTGTCCATTTATTCTTTTGCATAGAGACTGTCCAGTTTGGCCAATGTATATAGCAGAGGGGCATTGCTGGCACATGATGGCATATATCATGTTGATAGATGTGCAGGTGAATGAGCCCCTGATGGCGTGGCTGATGTGATTAGGTCCTATGATGGTGTCACGTGAATAGATATGTGAACAGATTGGCATCAGGCTTTGTTGCAAGGATAGGTTCCTGGGTTAGTGTTTATGTTGCATGGTGTGCGGTTGCTGGTGAGTATTTGCCTCAGGTTGGGGGGCTGTCTGTAAGCGAGGACTGGTCTGTCTCCCAAGATCTGTGAGAGTGCGGGATCATCTTTCAGGATAGGTTGTAGATCTTTGATGATGCGCTGGAGAGGTTTTAGTTGGGGGCTGAAGGTGACGGCTAGTGGCGTTCTGTTATTTTCTTTGTTGGGCCTGTCCTGTAGTAGGTGACTTCTGAGTACTCTTCTGGCTCTGTCAATCTGTTTTTTCACTTCAGCGGGTGGGTATTGTAGTTTTAAGAATGCTTGATAGAGATCCTGTAGGTGTTTGTCTCTGTCTGAGGGATTGGAGCAAATGTGGTTGTATCTTAGAGCTTGGCTGTAGACAATGGATCGTGTGGTATGTCCTGGATGGAAGCCAGAGGCATGTAGGTAAGTATAGCGGTCAGTAGGTTTCCGGTATAGAGTGGTGTTTATGTGACCAGTTTCAGTTATTTTGGTAATTTATTTCAAAATACCTGTCAGCAAGTATGTCTATAATAATACAGACACACACAAAAATTCCCCCAGGAGTGGTGCATTAAAGAAACCCCTATGACAACCCAGTTCCTGTTTCTCTGCCACCTTTGCCCCCCAGAGCCCAGCTGCAGGGCCCCCCCAGCCAATACACCTGAACCCCCTCCCTCCCCAAGCCCAGCCGTGGGTTCCCCTTAGCCCAGATACTTGCACCCTTCCCCCCCAGAGCCCAGCCATGGCCCACACATCCTGATGCTCGGTCCCAGGCTTGCAGGGAGTTTCCTGTGCACCGTCCTCTCCTTCCCTCAGGGCGTGCTGGGAACTGCAGCTGTCAGAGGTGGCCGGCAGCACTGCAGCCCATTTCTGTGGAGGAAAGGAAGTTCTGCGTGCACATGAATTTCTGCAAAATTCTGCATTGTGCAGTGGTGCAGAATTCCCCCAGGAGTAGGCTTGATTAGAATCAATTTCAGACTTCAGGTGGCAGCTTGGGAAAGCCTCTCTATACAGGAACATTAAAGAGGTATGTGTCTCTGATATGCTTGACTGATGGACAATCTCCTTTCCTATAATTCAATCTAGGTGTGCCCAGGGGTTCAGGCTCCCAGTTTGGTTACCTTTCTTTCAAATTGGGTGGAATGGAAGAGGCTTGTACGTATGCCATATATCAATCATCTTCTAAAAAGCCAATATTTTAGGTGATCAGATGGACCACAGAAATTAATGTTTTGAGTTACTTGTAGAAATGTTATATTACAAAAGATATTTAGAAATATATTTTTATCTTTTATATGTATTTTCATTTCAGCCTCTACCTATTATGTTCTTTCCTCTTTTGGAGTGAAGTTATTTTCCCCACTAATCAGTATAGTTTTTGTCTTCTGTAATTATGTAGACAATTTACTAGCAAACCTCAAAACAAAGGAATGGTGGTAGAATTAGCTGAAGGACATTATTCCTGGAGTATGTTCATGAGTAAGGGAAACTTGTTTCCCAGAAGGCTGGCAGCATATGTATTTGATCTGTCCTTGGGGATCTCAATGGAATAATGGCCATCTGATTATTTTTTTTTTTTAATTGCATGAATATCTATTGTGGTAGTCAGTTAAAACAAATATATTTGTTGTGGCAAATTCCACAACATGCTTGCCCACTGACTCATACATATTTTACAACAGTAAAGTGAATTATAGACAGTAGTATTTACATGAAGCTTTTTAAATCATTTGTAAACTAAGAATGGAGAAATTTCCAAACACAAGCAGCGGTGGGAATTGTCCGGAAGGCTGACAAATAGTCTGAACACTTTATCAACTTCCTAGTCATCTCTTTCTTTGCCTGCCTGTCTCTCTCTATTCCTTTGTCTGAGGTTTTCATTTTTTTCTGATTGATACATTCCTGCTTCATCCATCTAAATCTCTCCTTCTGTCCCCCTTCTCCTGTAGTCCCTCCATTTTTCTCCTCATCCCTTTACCCTCTCCTTTTTTCTTCCCCTCCATTCATTTGCAAATGCCCCCATTCCACCCGGACCTTTCCTAATGTAACTCTCCCATGCCCTCTCGCATAGATGCCAGGAGAGGGAACTGATAGACCCACTTTGTTCCCCTAGAATCTGACAAAGCCTGTCTTTTCCCTGCCGAGGGAAGGGGGAACCTGCAGCAGGAGCTGTATCTCGGGAGGGGTGTTGGAGTGACTCCTTTTCTCTTGTCTTACACCAGAGGAGAGGAAGGAGTCAGTAGTGGTGGAGGCCGGTGGTTTCTTGTATTCTTTCTCCCCCTGAGGAGAATGGAAGAGGTGGCAAGTAGTTTCCTTCCTCTACTTCCCCCTTTGAAGGGAGGGAGAGTTAGTGAATGGACAGATTGTCCTGTAGAAGAGGTAGTTAGGGATTCATGGCGAGGTGCCTCTTATTCTCCTGTAGCTGGAAGACCAACAGCACCTAACTGCTGAGAAGGGTGGGAGCCCCAGAAACTTCCTAGTCAGGCATTATTCTTCATGCTGCCCCCACTCCTGATTCCCCTGTCTGGCAAGTCAGGGCAGCTAGGGAGATGCGGGGGTTGGGGGACCTGGGCCAGGGAGAGCAGGAGAACCTCTCCCTCTGCTCTTAGCTTTCGCCTTTACTTTAACCCTGGCTCAAGCAAAACCAAAACAATGGCTGTTTTTTGATGCAACATGTATATGGCTAATGAGCATCCTGCACATCAAACATTCTTATCACTGCAACATTTTTCAGATGCCTGATGTAGATCATTGTCCATAACTCAGGCCTGCACAACATGCGGCCCGGGGGCCGCATGCGGCCCATGTGGGCTCACTGTGCGGCCCGCAGGGGGGTGAGTAGATGGGCTCACTGTGCGGCCCGCAGGGGGGTGAGTAGGCAAGCGGCGGGTGAGGGAGGGGGGCTGAGTAGGCGAGTGGGCGGGCAGTGGCAGGGAATGAGTAGGCGAGCCGGGCGGGTGGAGGGCTGAGGAGGTGGGGGGGCAGGTGAGCCGGCGAGCCAGAGGGGTGGGGGGCTGAGGAGGCGAGCAAGCAGGCAGTGGTGGAGGGTGAGTAGGCGAGCCGGGGGAGGGGGGCTGAGGAGGCGAGTGGTGAGTCGGTGGCTGACCTGTTCTACTGATCTGGTCTGGCTCCCATCCCCTCTCCCAGGTGCCCGTCTCCAGGCCCCAGCAAAACACGCAGGTGCTTGGGGCGGCACATTTCTAGGGGCAGCATTCTGGTGCCGGCCATCATAGATGCCGACTCCGGGGCATGGGGAAAAAGTGCCCTCGCTGCCCCAGCTCGCCTCCGCCTGCTCCCCTGAGTGCGCCGCCGCCGCTCTGCTTCTCCGCCCTCCCTCCCAGGCTTGCCGCACACGAAACAGCTGTTTAGCGCAGCAAGGCTGGGAGGGAGGAGAAGCCGAGCGGTGGGC
>NW_020682275.1:0-1085 GCF_002925995.2 Terrapene triunguis
CCCAGGATTCCTGGGGGGCTCGACCCCCAACCCTGCTGTGGTCACCCGGGACAGGGGCTACGGTGTCCCCACTCCGGGGTACTCTCTCTGCACTGGGCACCTCCCTGACCCACTGATCATTTCATACAATTTAAAGCAAATACAAGTTGTTTAATTAACAATTAATTTTAAAAAGAATAAGGAAAAATGGGAAAGGTTAAAGGAAACACATCACCCCGCTCTGTGGCAGGGAACATTACAAACAGTGTCTCTCGAACGTCAGGGCAGGTCACAGTCTGTTCCTTGTAGGTCCCAGGCTCCTTCTCAGGCCCTGGCTGTGCTGCAGAGACGCTGCGGGTTGGACACTTGCTCGGGCAGTGGCCACACGCTCTCAGGCTCTAGGTGGCAGGACCCTTTTCCCCAGCATTGCCCCTGCCCTGACAGGGTTACGATCCCCCTCCAAGTCTGGCCTGCAAGGCCTCTTGGCTGAGGTGTCTCCCTGCGCTGGGCCCACTGCCCAGGGTCCCCCTCGCTCTCCCTAGCTGCTCACCGCACCCAGCTCCGGACTGCTCCAGCCCCAGCCCCAGCTCCAGCTCCAGCTCCACTCTGCCTCAGCACGGCTGCTGCTGCTCTGCCTTCAGCTCCCTGGGCTGCTTCTCTGGCCTCTCTGGCTCTGGTTACTACAGCTCTGCCCCCAGGACAGGTCTGCTCTGCAGGCTGCTTCTGTGACTCTGCTCCCAGCTCTGACCTGCTTCCTGGCTGCTTGTCTGGCCCTTCTGGCTCTGGTTGCTGCAGCTCTGCTCCCAGGGCAGGTCTGGCTCTCTCTGGGCTGTGCTCTGGCTTTGGGGCTGCAGCTCTGCTTCCAGCAACTTAGCTCGGGCCCCTGCTCTCTCCTTAGCTCGGCCCCACTCTGTCTGACTCAGGCAATTCCAGTTCACACGGAGGACGGGACCCCCCTGGCCTCCTGACTCCCTGATTAGCCTGCCTGCCCTGTCAATCAGGCTGATCTGGAGCATTGGCCTCTCCCCATTGTTCCTGGGGACTGTCAGTCATAGGCTAAGTCTACACTACAGCGGGGGTCCGACCTAAGATACACAACTTCAGCT
>NW_020682275.1:1185-2993 GCF_002925995.2 Terrapene triunguis
GGGTCCGACCTAAGATACACAACTTCAGCTACGTGAATACCGTAGCTGAAGTTGCGTATTTTAGGTCGACTTACCTGGCTGTGAGGACGGGGGAAAGTCGACCACTGCCGCGCTGCCGTCGACTCCGCTGCCGCCTCTTGCCGCGGTGGATTTCCGGAGTCGACGGCAGAGCGATCAGGGATAGATTTTATCGTGTCTTCACTAGACGCGATAAGTCGATCCCAGAAAACCGATTGCCTGCCGCCGGACCCTCCGGTAAGTGTAGATATACCCTCAGGCTCCTGATTTGCTGTCGACCCTTCCCCTTTTAGTGCTGGGAGCTAGCCAACCAAAACACCCCCACTGAATGTTAGTAAGGGGGCAACAGTCCCCTTACACAAGCACAACCATGAAGGGACTTGAACCCTCAATTGCCTGATCTGAAGTCAGTTGCCTTAACCCTTAGGCCACAGGGGAAAAGCCTCTCCAAAGCCTTCTTTAGAAAAGGTGGATGGACACTGTTTCTCCGGTCATCTACTGAGGGGCAGAGACTCTCTGGGCACAAGAAGTCGAGTTCCCAGCGAGATGTGGCGCCAGGTGCAGGACTTTGGCAGGGAGGCTTCAGCATGGGGGATTGGGATGCAGCAGGCTGTATAGATGCGATTTAGTGGCCCCACGGCACAGGAGGGAGGTCGAGGAAAAGGAATCCTGCTGGTAGGCGGTGGCCGTGGAGAAAAAGAGGAAGGGTACCTGGGACTTTTTTTTTTTGGCCTCTCTTTTGCCTGCCTGCCTCCTTGTCCCAGCAGACAGAGGAGGGCAGGGTCTTCTCATTTCCCACCCACCTACTAGGCACAGGGTGATGTAGGAGGCAGAGCTGTGGGCATAGGTTGACCAGACGTCCCGATTTTATCGGAACTGTCCCGATATTTGCTTCTTTGTCCTGCATTGGTCGGGACACTGGACAAAAAAGAAATTTTGCCCTCCGCTCTGGTGCTCGTGCCCCCCGCCCTCCCCCCCCCGCCCCCCCCCCCCCCTCCCCCCATTGGCCCCCTCCCCAAATCCCCGCCCTGGCCTCTTCCCCAACCATGCAGCATTCCTCCTCCCTCCCAGGCTTGCAGCATGGCGGCGCAAGCCTGGAGGGAGAGGGTGGCGGCAGTGCCTGGATCCTGGAGCTGGTGAGTTAGCTCCGGCACCCGGGCACTGGGCGGGTGGGCAAAGGGGAGCTGGCAAGGGAGGGAGACGGGGGGGCTCAGCTGTGAGCCCCCCGCTGCGCCATAGGGCTCCTGCCCGGGCCGCTGCACCCGGGGCCGGGAGCGCAGCCTGGAGGCTGCTCCAGCCCTGCAGCCCGCGGGGCAGTGCGGTGGGTCCGGTCGGGGGCAGCGCAATCCCTGCTGCTGCCGGGGAGCCCCGCGCCTCTCCCTCCTGCTCACGGCTGCGGCTCCTTCCCGGCGAGATGCGCCCCCTGGTCTGCCCCGGGCACATGCGGCACGCATCCAGCTGCTCCTTCCCAGCGGGAGGGAGACTAGGCGTGGGGGACACGCGCCGCATGTGGCCGGGCCGGCAGGAGGCGCGTCCCGCTGGGAAGGAGCCGCAGCCGCAAGCGGGAGGGAGAGGCGCGGGACTCCCTGGCAGCAGCGGGGATTCGGCCCCTGCCGCCCACCCGGCCCCTGCCCGCTCCGCGCTGCCCCCGCCCAGACCCACCGCGTCCCGCATATGCCTGTGGCAGGCCGGGGAGCGGAAGGGTACGCAGGGAGGGCAGCGCGCATGGCCGAGGCCTGCTAATGCCCCAGGCCCCTTTTAAACTCTTTTTTTTTTTGCTCCGCCCCCCC
>NW_020682275.1:3093-5891 GCF_002925995.2 Terrapene triunguis
GCGCGCGGGGCCGGGGCCTGCTAATGCCCCAGGCCCCTTTTAAACTCTTTTTTTTCTCCGCCCCCCCTTTTTTTTGCTCCGCCCCCGTCCCGATATTTTATACTGCTAATCTGGTCACCCTATCTGGGCAGAGAACAGGGACAGGAATCCCAGCACCTCCCCTTTGTATTCACTGCAGTCTCTGCCTAGGGGGTTCAGGCTCCAGTGCTCTGCTCTGTTTTCCCAGCCCTGTCCAGGGGGTTGTTTCCAGTTTCAGAAATGGGGGAATGTTCACACGCTCCCAGTGGGTCTGTTCATAAACCAGGCCATAGGCTGAGCATGTCCCAGCAGGTTTATCAGTCCCTGTCCCCCCAAACCTCAGCCTGAGTGTTTCCTGACCCTCCCCCTCTACAACAACCCTCCCCAGCAGCTCCCCCAAAATCCCCTACCTGAGCTGGATCCACCACAGCCATTTCCCTGCCCCAGCCCCTAGAAAGATGTGATGGTCTGGAGCAAAACGGGGTCGTTATTCTGCAGCCTGTCAGGGCGAGAAGGGAAATTCGGGAGGTTTCTGAATTAGTGTTAGTCCATTTCACACCCCGATTCCCCCAGGCTCTGTCCCTGCAGACAGACACTCTAGACTCTGCCATGCTGGGAGAAGCCTCAGTGACATTATTACAGCACAGACCCGACCTCTCCCCTGGGACTAAACCCACCAGACGCTATTACACTCTCCCAGGAACAGAGTCTCTGAGCCAAACGCCAGAAAAGAGCAGAATCAAAGGAGCCACTTTGGGGGATCCCCCGACACTGTCCCCAGAACAGCCCATTCCCTCAGCAGCGCAGGGACCAGGCAGAGGCAGGAACTGGCTTTTCCTCTCCCTGCTCCTCACCTCTCCCAGGAAAGTCAATCTGACCCAGGGGGCTGCAGGGAATGGAGCTGGGTAAGGCTGGGTGCCCGGAACCTCCCTCCCCACTGATTGCTCCAGCTGCCCCGTACAGTCTCTCCCCCTCTCCCTCCTGCACGAAGAGCCGGTCACTGTCCTGCATCCCTGTGGGCGTTTCCTCGCCAATAGCTACAGCCACTGCTAACGGGCGTGAGCCTGGGGATGCTGGGGCAGCAGCTCTGCACCGCGCAGACACTCCGGGGCAGGGATGGGACGAGCAGGAGCCATTTCTGCAGAGTCACTTTCCTGCCTGGGCCCAGCACTTACCCCAGATCTCTCGTATCACCTGCAGTCTCTGGCTCAGGAGCTGATACCAGCAGAGCCCAGGGTTGCCCCAGGGGGATAGTTCCAGACCCAGGAGAAAGTCCCCCCTTGGCTGGGCACAGCTGGTCTGGGATCATAGTGATGGTCTGTCCCAGCACAGACCCCACTCGGCAGCAGCAGCTCCTCAGCCCAGGCCCCCAGATCCCAGCAGAGGCAGCAGCATCTGCCCCAGGAAGCCCTGCGAGCTCTAGTATCCTGAGCTCAGAGAGAAACGGACACCGACTCCTCGGCCTGAGCAATGACCAGAGCCTCTGCTGGGGGCAGCTAACGACCGAGCCTCCCTGCGCTGCCCTCGCAGCCCTCAGGGACAGTCAGGCCGATGCTGATCTCATTTGCCCCTCTGGACCCATAGCGGAACCGGAGACCCAGTTCAACCCGGGATTTCGTACATGAACCAGAACCAATCTCACCCATGCATTTGTTTTACCAACTGAACCAGGACTGAACCAAAAAAAAAAAGGGCGGTGTGTGTGTGTGTGTGTGTTACCAGTTAAAATAAAGATTCAGCATTTTTAAAGCTCATTATATAAAAAAATAATAATAACCTACAGAGATCTTATTTTCATTTTAAGAGAAGACAACAGAGTAGCGGGCTAGTGATGGCCCCAGAACAGTGAGAAGAGCCCAAAAGAGCAGGGAGGGAGAGGGAAACCTTGGGAGCTGCCTGCACACCATGGGAGGCAGAAGGAGGCCCAGAGGTAGATGATCCATCTCTGAGATACCCCTGGGGAGAGAAGTGGTTGGATGCTCCCTGGGCCCTGAAGTTCATAATCATTCTTCAAGTCCAAGGGCAAAGGTAACGGCTCCCCAAACCTCTCCCCTTGACATGCCTCCTCCCATCATCCCCACCCCTGGGGCAGCTCCTCCCTCCAGTTGCCCCACTTGAGGCAGGGTTCAAGCTCCAAACTCCCTTCCCCACTGAAGCCTCCCGCCAGCCCCCTCCGCGGCACTGTCTGATACCCACCCCTACCCCAGAGGGATCTGTTTCTCTCACACATATATCTTGCTCCTAGACATCAACCCCCACTGTCAGCAGAGGACAAAGTCAAGGCAAAATTTCATGACACCAAAAAGTGGATGAAGATGGAAATGCTTGAGTCAGAAATAATGATGTCAGAGAATCAATGTCAGACACGTCTGAAACTGAAAGATGAATTGGAATGTTTTCTGAACGCTTGTGAAATCTCTAAAAAGGAAGCGATATCTGGATGATGGAAAGCTCAAAAAAGGATTGGGCCAATTCCTGATTCATTCACAGATGGGCCACGTCTCCATAGGAAAGAAAACATACTGAACTACTGGGAACAGCTGAAAAATGTCACGCCCACGCTAAATCAACTAGCAAAATTCATACTGGCAGTTCCATAACACAAGTGAGCGTCAAAAGACAATTTCTGGGCCTCCAATGTGTCCTTTCACTGCAGAGGTCCTGTATGACAAAGCAAATGTTTAAATATGGTTTTTTAGGTTTCTCAAACAGACTGTTTAGGAAAAAATAATCATGTATATTTGACAACACAAAAACACTAGGGAAACTCATGTAAAGTT
>NW_020682276.1:0-1120 GCF_002925995.2 Terrapene triunguis
GCCCCAAGCACCTGCTTGCCAAGCTGGTGCCTGGAGCCGGCCCTGTCTCTTGGACCCCTTGTGGAGAGTTAACTCCAGAGCAGAAGCTCCTAAGTCAGTGATGGACTGTAACCAGTTCCGGGATTATCTTTCTTTAGGCCGGCTAGATCCAGTGCCCCAGATGATCTCAACAACCACATACTGGATCATGGGGGTCCCACGCAGGTAGCTGGGACCCTTACCTTATGGGATTTAAAGTGAACACCTTGAATTGCACCCAGAAGCAAAGAAGCAGTCACTGAATCTATGTAAGTACTGCTTTAATATTTACTGATCTATCAAAACATCTTCCACCGGCTGTAGCTTCCGAGTGGACCACAAGTATAGGCCCAAACAGACCACATTATATTAGACCAAACCATTAAAAAATAAAAAATAAAGTGATCCAAGCCTGGATAAGTTAGGGTTACCATCCGTCCGTATCTCCCCGGACATGTCCGGCTTTTTCATCTTTAAATAGCCGTCCGGGAGGAATTGGTAATAAGATAGAAAGGTCCGGGATTCACCCCCCCATGCAGAGTGCGGCGCGGCTGATAGGGTGGCTGGGCCCGATTGAGCCGCTCCCATTGGCCTCCAGCAGCCAGAGCCCCTCCCCTGCTCCCCCCTCTGCCTGCCTCAGCACTCTGTGGGGGAGGGGCTATGCACACGGCAGCGCGGCAGCCTGCTCCACGTGGAGCCAGTGGCTCGAGCGGCATGGTGGAAAGGGGAGTCCCGGGGGGCAGTCAGGGAGCAGGGAGAGGTTTCGATGAGTCGGAAGTTATGGGGGGGCTGTCAGGGGGTGGGGGTGTGGAGAGGGATCGGAGCAGTCAGGGGACAGGGAATGGGGGGTTGGAAGGGTCAGGGGTTCTGGGGGGGCTGTCAGGTGTGGAGAGGGATTGGGGCAGTCAGGGGACAGGGAGGGTTAGATGGGTTGGGGGTTCGGGGGGGCAGTCAGGGGACAGGCAGCGGTTGGATAGGCGTGGGAGTCCTGGGGATCTGGCGGGGGCGGGGGTCTGGATAGGAGTCAGAACAGTCAGGGGACAGGTAGGGAGTGAGGTCCTAGGGGGGCAGTTAGGGTGGGGGTGTCTCAGGAGGGGGCAGT
>NW_020682277.1:0-9740 GCF_002925995.2 Terrapene triunguis
GCTTATGCTCCAATACGTCTGTTAGTCTATAAGGTGCCACAGGACTCTGTCACCTTTATACTGGTATCAATGTGTCTACACTAGAGAGTTCCACCAATTCAACTAAATCTATTTTTGTGCACGTGTGTGTTTTCAGGATTGGAGACAAAGCAACAATCTATTTTACCTGTATCAATTATATATTTTTACATCAGGTTTGTGTCTTATAATGGTATATTACAAAATACATGGTCATGCTTATATGACTTTTCAATATATTCCATATATTTTGTGTATTAATATAGAGTTCTAATCTTAAATATTTAAAATGTTTTTCAATTATGACAAGAATCCATGATATCAGGAGTGCCTGGCGTTCATGTGTGGAGAAAACAACAGTTTGCAGTGTTGTTGTTGTGCCCGTGTTGGTCCCAGGATATGAGCAAGACAAGTATCAGAGGAGTAGCCGTGTTAGTCTGTATCCACAAAAACAATGAGGAGTCTGGTCGCACCTTAAGGACTAACAGATTTATTTGGGCATAAGTTTTCGTGGGTAAAAAAAAAACCCCAAAACCAAAAACAAAAAACAACCCCCCCCCCAAAACACCACTTCTTCAGATGCATGGAGAAGAAGTGGTTACCCACGAAAGCTTATGCCCAAATAAATTTGTTAGTCTTTAAGGTGCCACCGGACTCCTCGTTGTTTTTGAGCAAGACAAGGTGGATGAGGTAATATCTTTTATTGGACCAACTTCTGTTGGTGAAAGAGACAAGCTTTTGAGCTGAAGAAGAGCTCTGTGGTTTGGAGCTCGAAAGCTTGTCTCTTTCAGAAAACAGTAGCAAAGTTTGCTTTTAGTCTCTCTCTGACTGCATTCCTCTGGGTTTAGCTAGCTGCCTGCTGAAGATTACTGTCGGCTATGTCAGTCACCAGTTTTCCTCACTGTGCAGTTCTGTTAGCCTGTCAATCATATTGCTCTGATCCGCTCACCTGCTGTGCCAGGTTTATACCTGTTTTAGAGTCTGGTCCTGGGAGGGGCTGATCAGGTGCTGCCTAAGCTCAGAGTGAGAAATGAACACATGACAAGAAGTGAGCTCTCAACATCTGTTTTGATCTTAGTAGCTCAGATTTTGACCCTTTGTCAAATGAACATTTATTTCATACTAAATGCAACAATTTTGGATTAAATAATAGTTGGAAATTTTGCTTAAGAATAAAAATGGAATAAAATTGAATATATTCTGATTTTAAACACCACACTCTCCCTAACCAAAATACTATACAAAGCCAAGAACTGGTAAGCTTTATTGGCCTCACAGGCTCAGTCTGGAAGTACTCTCCCAAAAACCTCTGTTTCATGTCTCTGGTGGGCGGTGGGGGAAGGGCTTTTCTTTGCCACCACACTTGGGTAGTTCCTTGCTGCATTTACACCAGTAATATATATATATAGATAGATAGATAGATAGATAAAGATATGGCTAGCGCAGTGGTTCCCAAACTTTAACAACCCGTGAACCCCTTTTACTAAAATGTCAAGTCTCGTGAACCCCCTCATAAAAATGAATATTTCCAGGGATTTTCTCCTTTACCTGAGTATAAATTATAAAAGCAGTGATCTTGGCAATATAAAATTTGTTTTTATGACATGCTTATTACATACTATTTGTTATTAATTATTAGTTATCATTACAGTATTTTTATTACATTATGAAAATGGCAACACTCTTCCAAGATCTCACTTCCGTAGCTTGTATCACTTTGAATAAGCCTGTTATAAGACAAGGCTCCTATGTTTCATCCAGGAGTATCAGATGTGAAACAGCATGAAGGCATTTAAGAAGCCAACTCAAAGAGTTCCTCCTACACAAGCATTCAGGTCTTGAGCAGTCCAGGCAAACAATGCACGTTACAACAAAGCTTAAAATTGTTCATAATAATTTTAAAAACAATACTAGCTGCCTATTTAATTTTAAAAACAGCAAAAAAATATCCACCTCCCTTTCCATTTCTTATGAGTCTTGAAGTTTAAATCTCCTCAGTGTGATAGCTATGTTTGCTTTGATCTGCTTAGCTCTTGGAAGTCCAGGGGCTCCGGGCTGCTGGCCCCATGCTGCCCAGGATCCCTAGGGGCGGCTCTGACCGCCATTAGAGAATTTTTCCCCCCCTGAGAACCCCCTGTAACATTTTGCGAACCCCCAGGGGTTCACGAACCCCAGTTTGGGAACCACTGGGCTAGCGTGACTGCCTGTGAGGGCATTGACTGCAATTCCATTCAGCCATTGTAGAAGACTTCAACCACAACAATCTGCAGTTAACATTGGGTTTTATTCAATTTATTTTGGGTGGGTGGTAAATGGTCTTTTGGATGAGACCTTAAAAATCAAGTTTTTGTCTGTTCTCCATGTATATAAAGTTCCATAGGATCCTTATAACACAGTAGGGATTTGCCCCTGTGAACTTGGCTTAAATTCCTCACCACTACCACACATATGGGTTGCCTATCTGGCTGCAGCCTACCAGGTAGGAGGTGATTGCATTTTACTGATGCTCTGCTTATCAAGTTTAAGTGCTTTGGGATCATTCAGAATGAAAAGTGCCATGACCACGTCTCTGTCAAATGTTAGTTCTCAATTAATTATAGACCCTAAAGATCACAGATGTGTTTTAACTCTTATCAATTTCATTGTACTACAGAGCATTCTGACTCAAAAAGAAACTCTGGGCATGAGAAAGTGGACAAAGAATGTACGAATGTATATTTAAATACTTTGACTCTAATGATCAACATTCAGGAATAAAGAAGAGGATTTATTTTAATAAAGCAGCTGGAAAATGTATAGCCTCCTTTCAGCTAGTCCTTACCTATAAAACATGGCTGAAATTATGTCTTCGCAATAAGGGCAGGGAAAGAAAGATGGCAATGTACATTTCAGGGCCTTATTTAGCTGTGCTGTAGCATCACTTATGTCAACGGGGTGGGGGTGGGGGGGCATTTCACTTAAGGTTTGATCCTGCACAGCACAGAAGGAGTGTTGTCCATAGAAACACAAAGTAAGAAAGTTAGGGCAGTGAATGCTGCTTTGCCCAGTCCTGTTGAGCTGTAGTACAGAGCAGCCAAGATACTCATGCCTAGTAGCAGGAGTAAGTCCTAATATGGAAACATATAGCTAAGTGTCTCATGCCATGCTGAGGATTGCATTTATACTGCCATTCTCTACCCATGCCCAGGTATCCACTGGGGACTACCATGATAAAAGCAAACTAAATTTAACTTGACATCTAAGTTAAACCTGAACCTAGGTCTCTGGAGGTGAAAATGCTGCACCTCTTAGCCCCAAGATTTCTAATTTGTTTCTCATTCTGGCTCAACATATTTTTTTTAAAAGGTATAAGTCAATAAGTTGATCCTCTGTTACTTAGTGACCTACTAAAAGTTGTTAACATAAGTAAAGGTTTGGCAAGGAATGTCAGTATGTTACATCTAATAAAGCAGTGGTTCTCCACCCGGTGTCTGGGGCCCCTGGGGGGCTGCAAGTAGGCTTCAGGGGGTCCGCCAAGCAGGGCCAGCATTAGACTTGCTGGGGTCTGGGGCGACAAGCCTCGCTACCTGGGGCTGAAGCCGAAATCTGAGCAATTTAGCTTCTCTGGTCCCACTGTGGCATGGGGCCCCGGGCAATTGCCCTGCTTGCTGCCCCCTAATGCTGGCACAGTTGTTGTGGCACAGATGGGCCATGGAGTTTTTATAGCATGTGGGGGGTGGGTCTCAGAAAGAAAGAGGTTGAGAACCCCTGTGTGAGGGTTTACGCCCCTCGTTACAGAGCAGCACGGCCTAGAGGCCAGAGTCCATAGAATTGCCCCTGGTTACAGGGCAGCACGACCTAGCAGCCAGAGTCCATAGAATAAGCCCTCGCTGCAGGGCAGCACGGCCTAGCGGCCAGAGTCCATAGAATAAGCCCTCGCTGCAGGGCAGTAGGACCTTACTACTGGCTCAGCCGGGGGGTTCTACTGAAACACGCTGAGGCTCACTGGGGGCAAGGCACCAGTCCGTCACACCCTCCCGCCCCCGGGTCGCTTCCCTACCGGCTTGGGAGTTGGGGTCTCCCACGAATCCCAAGGTTCTCCGTGGGTCTCCGGGTCCGTCGCCTCCCCTGGTTCGTCCTGCAGTAGGGATTCGTGCCGGCCTGTAGAAGCCTCCGTTCCCAGCAGCTTCAAGAGTGTTGGCTGGTCCTCCACAGGAGCTTCCCAGTTAGGTCCTTCCCCTGTGGCCGCCAGCTCAGACTGAGCTGAGTTCCCTCCTTTTATACTCCCAGAGCACTTGGAGCATGCCCAGTACGAATGGGGCGGGACTTCCTCCGTCAGAGCTACTGGTCTGACGCCGCTGGGACTAGTGCGGGGCGGGACTGCCCTGTCACACCCTGTAATAAAGTATAATTTCGAGGAGGGTTTGTGGGACTGGGAATGGGATAGAGCCTATTCTCCTTTGAGACGTTTTCCCTCCAGCTAGCCTTTTACCTCCAGCCTAGGGTGGCAGACAAGTATTGCTTTCTGATAGATCTTTGATAGGTTATGTGAAATGACTTAGTTGTTGGTCTCAATCCAGTTCCTACTGGACAGAGGTTTATGTGACAAAACCTCCATCTACTGAGAGTAATTGATGTCCTTGTTGGCAGCCTCAGCAAAGAACCCAAGGACTGGATGACCACGGAAACTCTTATTCCTAGGGTTGATCCCTTCAGTTCAAAAGCGAGGTGCATTTTGTAATTCTGAGGAAGCTTGCATTGTCCCTGCTCATGCATAAACAGCAGATTTCAGTCTCCTGAACTGTCAGACACATTTTACAATTATATTAATGTTTTAAAAAGTAAGAGTTTAAAAAGTAGTAATTGTGTTTTTTCCCCCTTAAACAGACAGTAAATGAATGAACATCAATGTGTGTTGCCTCTCCTGAATGGCAGAGTGCCCTCCCTTGCTCTTAAAATCAGAAGGACACTCAGCACCTTCCAGAATTAGACACTAACACTTATATTGGACACTCACTTAGTCATTACTATAGTGATTTAATGTGAATTCTTTTATAGGATTAGAACCAATATGGAGAAATGCTGAAGAAGGGCAACAAGCATCTATAAAGAATAACAAAACAACATGGCAGAAAACAGAAGACCCCTCACAAACTTTTTCTTTTGTAGTTGTGTCTTCACATTAACTCTTTGGAACAATATCAAGCCATCTGATGAAAATGAATTTATTGCAAACTATTCCAGCAGCTTACTAGAAGACCATTCTGATTATGAAACCAAGAGCCTGCCACTCTCACAAACAAAGAGGCTTCAGTTTGCATCAGCAGATAACAAAATAAACCATCCCAGTTGGGATGTGGAACACAATACTTCGGACAGTTTAGTACTGTCAAATATCCCAGAGAATGGAATCAGTGATTTAATACAATTATTGTCAAAATTCAACAAAACCTCAGGATTAAAAAATCTTGCTCTGAACAATATTACAACATCCTGGGAAAACTTTATTAAAATTCTTCAGATTGTGTGGCATACATCCACTGAATATTTCAATATCTTCAAGGTGAAACTGATGTCAAATATTAACAAGCAATCCTTCAACTATGATGGTACCTCACTGAAAGCAGTGATAATATCGAATGTTTCCATTCAAATATTCTATTTTTCACAGGATGACCTATACTGCATATTTTCAGAGATGAACATTATAGCCTTGACAATATCTGATTCTAAGATAATACATATGCTTTGCCCTTCCAAACGAAGTCAATTTCGCTTTTTAAACTTTTCAAACAATGATTTGACAGACATGGTTTTTCAAGGCTGTAATAACTTAGATCTCCTGGAAACACTTATTCTACAGAGGAATCAATTAAAAAAACTTTCCAAGGTGAGCTCAATGACGAATAAAATGAAATTACTGAAACACTTGGACATAAGTAGGAATATGCTGTATTATGATGAGAATGAGAACCACTGCCACTGGGTTGAAACTCTGGCTAAACTGAATTTGTCCTCAAACAAATTGACAGACTCAGTTTTTGGATGTTTGCCAATCAATGCCCAAATACTTGATCTACAAAATAACCAAATCACAACTGTCCCCAAAGACATTACTGAACTGAAAGCTTTGAAAGAGCTAAATATTGCATTTAACAGGTTAACTGAGCTGCCTGGATGTAGTCATTATAGGGGTCTGGAATTACTGAATATAGAAGAGAATTCAATTCTCACCCCATCATCTGACTTCTTCCATAGTTGTCAAAATATCAGAGAGCTCAGAGGAGGACACAATCCATTCCAATGTTCTTGTGAATTACGAGACTTTGTTAATTTTGAAAAAAAATCAGGCGGAAGGTTGGTTGGCTGGCCAGAATCTTATGTGTGCGAATATCCAGACGGCTTAAAGGGAACCCAGCTAAAGGACTTTCAGTTGTCTGAACTATCTTGCAATACAACTCTCTTGCTTGTTATAGCTCTAGTTGTTACAGTGGTGGTAGTGGCTGTGACATCCTTTCTGTGTATCTATTTTGACGTAATGTGGTATTTGAAGATGATGTGGCAGTGGACACAAACAAAACGTAGGGTTCGGAAGAGTCACCCTGAAGATCTGCAAAGCATTTTACAGTTTCATGCTTTTATTTCATACAGCGAACGGGATTCCCTCTGGGTGAAGAATCATCTGATCCCAAACCTGGAGAAGGAAGATGGGTCTGTACAGATCTGTCTGCATGAGAGGAACTTCATTCCTGGCAAAAGCATAGTTGAAAACATTATAAACTGCATTGAGAAAAGCTACAAATCAATCTTTGTTTTGTCTCCCAATTTTGTCCAGAGTGAATGGTGCCACTATGAGCTTTCCTTTGCCCATCACAAATTATTTAGTGAAAGTTGCAATAGCTTAATCCTCATTTTACTGGAACCAATCCCGCAGTATCTCATTCCTGCCAGATATCACAAGCTGAAAGCTCTCATGGCAAAGAGAACATACTTGGAGTGGCCAAAGGAGAAAAGCAAACATGGCCTTTTCTGGGCTAACCTTAAGGTGGCTATTAACACTAACCTGCCAATATCTGCCAAAGTGGTGTAGAAACAGACTAAGAATTATTTTTATTTAAATTGTCTTTTTATTCTGAGAAAATAATAAACATTGGATTATAATGATTAAGTGTCAGAGTGTTTCCTTTATTATGGTAGAGGCCATTTAAAAAACACTGCCAGTCAGTTTCCGTGTAGTTATCAAAGCTGCCCGCTAACTTATAGGAAAAAATTGTCATCTTAGAAACTGGGAAAGCCGTATAGATGAAGAATACCTAAGGATGTTAGTAGCCAGTGAATTAGATATGTGTTTGGAATGTGATATTACTGCAATAAAAGCCAGTCCAATTCTGGATAACCTACTGTATTCAGAGGCATGCAACAGAGCATGAGGTAAGCATCATGCCTACATGGCTTTAATGTGACCACCCCTGGAATATTGTGTCCCGTTCCAGCCACCACCTTACCTGGAAGACATTGACCAATTGGAAGAATTTCTGAGCAATAGAAGTGGTCAGCATGCTGGAGGAATTGATTTATGAAGAAACATTAAAAGAGCTAAATATATAGAGAGTAGCCAAATGATTACTTTTCCTCCTGATCAGGTCTTGAGTCACCTCATCAGGTATATCTCCATATAGACAGATCAAAAGAATATCATTATGTAGCAACATATTGGTCTGTAGATTCATCCACGGTTCATGCACATAACATTTGTATATAGTAACATGTTCACTCTGAAAGTTCTTTCAAGTTGCAATAACATTTTGTTTAGTGGGAAAGGGAAGTGTATGCCGACCTCCAGCACCCAGACAGTGTATCAGCAAAGCTTGATTCCTGGTATCTGGGAAGTCCCCTCCATTAGGAGGGGGAAAAAACCTAATCTTAAATTGTCAAAAGTAGCTAGTAATTTGAAGTGTTTCTGTGTTCAGAGCCTGGGTGTTTAGTACTTTTTTAAGGTTTCTGAAGTTGGGCACCCAAAAACAAGCTCCAAGAATCACTAATCATTTTTGAAAATGTAGGTCATAGGTTTTGAAACATTCAAAACCAATGTATAAGCAGTAGTACAGATCCACAAACACAAGCCAGAAATTCATCAGAAGGTTTAAATCAAAGAGTAACCAATTCTACCACTAAACCTCCCCAAACCTCGCACTGCCGGGGCAGTGGCGGATTTGGGGCCCCCTGAAAAATCTCCCCCTGCCATGGCCCTGGAGCTGGAGGAGCTCTTGCTCCCCACCATGGCCCCAGGGCCTGGCCAGGGCAGAGAGCTTTTCCGGTCTTGGGGCTGCAGTGGGGGTGGAGCAAGCGGGGGGTGGAGTCGTGGGAAGAGGTGGAGTGGGAGTGGAATGGGGGCAGGGCCGTGGGGGAGGGGGCGGAACAGGGATGGGGCTGTGGATGGAATGAGGGTAGGGTTGCGGGGGAAGGGGCAGAATGGGGTGGCACCATGGGCAGGGCTGCGGGCTGAAGGGGCGGAACGAGGGAGGGGCTCCAGGCTGGGAGCTCCACTGCAGTCCCAGCCGAGGCTGAGAGCTCGACTCCTGCCAGGGCTGAGCTCCCAGCCCCGCTGTGGCCCTGACCGAGCTCTCAGCCCCTCTCGCCCCAGCCGGAGCCATGGGAGAGAAGGACCGAACTTAGGGAGGGCCTGAGAGCAGTGAGCTGAGGCTGGGGTTCGGGCGGAAGAGGCAGGGCCTTAGCCAGAAGAGGCAGGGCAGGGGGCTAGCCACCCATCACTAAAATGTTATATGGTTTAGCACTGATGTTTCAAACTGAAAGTTTGTAACATGTTATTCAAGTCACCATTATTCACTGTCTGTCTACCAGAGGACCTTGCGGGGGATAACCATCTGGGCTTGAGGGATTGCCTCTGGAACCTGGTCCAGAATACTCCTTTCTCTGGTGAGAAAGAAATCCTTAATGCTGCTACAAAACAGAGCCTGAGGCTGCAACTCTCAGTTAGCCAGAGCACTGTAGAGTAACTCCTCACTTAAAGTTCATAGATTCTAGGACTGGAAGGGGCCTCGAGAGGTCATCGAGTCCAGTCCCCTGCCCGCATGGCAGGACCAAATACTGTCTAGACCATCCCTGATAGACACTTATCTAACCTACTCTTAAATATCTCCAGAGATGGAGATTCCACAACCTCCCTAGGCAATCTATTCCAATGTTTAACCACCCTGACAGTTAGGAACTTTTTCCTAATGTCCAACCTAGACCTCCCTTGCTGCAGTTTAAACCCATTGCTTCTTGTTCTATCCTTAGAGGCTAAGGTGAACAAGTTTTCTCCCTCCTCCTTATGACACCCTTTTAGATACCTGAAAACTGCTATCATGTCCCCTCTCAGTCTTCTCTTTTCCAAACTAAACAAACCCAATTCTTTCAGCCTTCCTTCATAGGTCATGTTCTCAAGACCTTTAATCATTCTTGTTGCTCTTCTCTGGACCCTTTCCAATTTCTCCACATCTTTCTTGAAATGCGGTGCCCAGAACTGGACACAATACTCCAGCTGAGGCCTAACCAGAGCAGAGTAGAGTGGAAGAATGACTTCTCGTGTCTTGCTCACAACACACCTGTTAATACATCCCAGAATCATGTTTGCTTTTTTTGCAACAGCATCACACTGTTGACTCATATTTAGCTTGGGGTCCACTATAACCCCTAGATCCCTTTCTGCCGTACTCCTTCCTAGACAGTCTCTTCCCATT
>NW_020682278.1:0-7737 GCF_002925995.2 Terrapene triunguis
ACACACACACACACACAGAGTATATGTTTTAAACAAACAATTTAATACTGTCCACAGCTATGACGATTGTGAAGCTTGGTTGAGGTGGTGAAGTTAGAGGGTGGAAGAGGGAGGGAGGGAGACACCCTGACATTAGCTCCACCCCGCCCCCCACACAGCAAGCAGGAGTCTCTGGGAGCAGCTCCAAGGCAGAGGGCAGGAGCAGCACATGGCAGTGGGGGGAGGGACAGCTGAACTGCCCAGCAATTGCTAGCCTGATGGGTGGCTGCAGCACAGGGAACTTAGGGGAGCGGGGAGCTGATAGGGGGGCTGCCGGTCCACCCTGGTTACAAGCCCCCACCAGCTAGCTGCAATGGGCTGCTCTTCCTGGACAAAGCAGGCGGCTGCCAAACGACGTTAGAAGGGAGCATTGCACAACTTTAAACGAGCATGTTCCCTAATTGATCAGCAACGTAATAACGTTAACTGGGACGACTTTAAGTGAGGAGTTACTGTACTGTTCTCCCACAGAATTTTTACTTTTGTTCCTTGTTTTGTTGAAGTGGGAGTAGACAGGCTCTTCGCTGACAAGCCTGGTCTGAACTGCATATAAAAGTACGAAAAGTGCTTATCTTGTTTAGCCTAACCAAAAGAAGGCTGAAGGGATATGTGATTGCTCTCTATAAATGCATCAGAGGGATAAATACCAGTTAGTGAGAGCAGTTATTTAAGTTAAGCACCAATGTGGATACAGGAACAAATGGATGTAATCTGTCCATCAACAAGTTTAGGCTAGAAATTAGGTAAAGGTTTCTGACCATCAGAGGAGTGAAATTCTGCAACAGCCTTCCAAGGGGAGCAGAGGAGGCAAAAACCTAATTGGCTTCAAAACTGAGCTTGATAAGTTTATGATGGGGATGGTATGATGGCACTGCCTACAATGGCATAGAGCCATGCTGTGACTCCTAGCAGCAAGTATCTCCAATGGCCGATGATGGGACACTAGATGGGGAGGGCTTTAAGTAATTACAGAGAATTCTTTTCCAGGTGTCTAGTTGGTAGGTCCTGTCCACATGCTCAGGGTCCAATCGATCATCATATTTGGGCTGGGAAGGAATTTCCCCTCAGGTCAGATTGGCAGAGACCCTGAGGGTTTTTTGCCCTCCTCTGCAGCATGGGGCATGGGTCACTTGCTCTTTAGACTAGTGTAAATTGTGGATTCTGTGTAACTTTAAATCTTTAAAGCATGATTGGAGAACTTCCATAACTTAGCCAAAGGTTACGGATCTATTACAGGAGTGGATAGGTGAGCTTCTGTGGCATGCAATGTACCGGAGGTCAGACTAGATTATCATGATTGTCCCTTTTGACCTTACAGTCTATGAGTCTAAAAAAGAGAGGTTCATTTGGTTTGGTGCTTTGAACACTTTTGGGCTAGTGCAGGTGGGAAGAGGGGCAGAGGAGCAGCAGGGGTGGAAAAGGGACCTGAAAAGAGGTGATGGGAAGGAAAGGAAACAAGTGGAGAAATGAGGGGGAAAAGCTGAAATGGACCAAAGCAGAGGAGTCTGGAATAAAAGAGCTCAGCTGGAACTGGGAGAAAGACACTCAGGAGCATGCAGGACATGGGGCAGCCAGAGGAGGGACTGGTGACCCTGAAGATCTGTTCTCCATGGAGTTGTAGGTCAAGAGAAGGCTGATGGACATTTGAACAACTGGGAATCCAAGCCTAGGTCAGGATGGCTTGAAGAATTCCCCAACTTTTACTGCACCTGCAGGTAGGATGAGTGGGGAAGAAGAGAAAAAATGGGATTCTGGGTAACTGAGGCTAGGGAAATAGGTAAGAGGGAGCAGTTAAGAGAAGAAATGGGGAGGGGTTAAAATGAGGGGAGACTCGGAAGGGAGAGAAATGCAAAGGCCGAGGGAGGTGTTTTCATCCCTGCTCCCACCCTGCTGTCAGGGGGACTTCTGGGCATTCCCCTTACAACACATACCAAGCCACAGAGACTGAGTATTTTCCCCCAGTCATCATGCTCCCTAGCATTGGGGTGGGGCACCCAGGAAAACTTCCCTTTCACTCCAAGGCTTGGTTAAGCAGAGCTTCCACACAGCTTTCCCTTCCTGCTCCTAACTCAACCTGCCTCCGCCACATTGGGGTGGGGCTAGCTGTGCTAAGCTTCCTTCTTTTCTTGGTGCAAACACCATCATGGAGACAGTAGCTGCTGGTTTCCAGACAGACAGGCAGCCCCAGTGAACACCTGTGAGGGCTGTAAACACCTGTGTGCATAATTTAAAGAGACAAGCCCCATTTAAAAACAATGAGAATTATTTTAATAGCTTTGCCAGGCTGGGGTCAAGAGCTTCCCATATGATTTCATATTATCGCTGTGAGCCAGTCTGATTGTGTTGGGTAGGGAAGAGATGGGGGAAATACTAAAGACACCGGAAGATGGGATCCAGAGAAAGATACAAGGTCACAGAACTGATATAAGGGAGGAGGTCAAAACAATTAAGGGTGAGGTGGGGTGAAAGAATGAAAGATGAAAAGTGGGGAATGGAAAGGAAAGCCACACCATTTTAAGCTTAGAAATCTTTTATTTTTTACTATATTTGCTAAAGTCACATGCATGCTTATGGTTGGCCCTGTTTATTTGAGTTTACTTTTTGTCTAAAATGGCTTTGTAAAAGTATTTTCATTCTTTCTAAAGTGCAGTTACATTACTGATAAGATGTAGCTAAATCTGTTTTTATAAGAGCAATATAAGCCTTTTTGCGTGCAGGCGTTCACAACTGAAATCTGTGCAGAGCCATATTTCCTTCTTCCACTGTAATGGAAAATAGAATTGTACAGTTGACTTTATGTGCTATGCTGCAATAAAATTACCTTCTACCTAGTACTGGATGATGTTCTTAAGTTTAGGGTGGTGCTTTAATCTTTTTTTTGGGGGGGGTGTCAAGGCTCCTTCCCCACTCTGAACTTTAGGGTACAGATATGGGGGCCTGCATGAAAACTTCTAAGCTTAACTACCAGCTTAGATCTGGTCCGCTGCCACCACTCCCAATGGGCTAACTCCCTTCCCTGGGTAGCCTTGAGAGACTCTTTCACCAACTCCCTGGTGAACACAGATCCAACCCCTTGGATCTTAAAACAAGGAGAAATCAACCATCCCCCCTCCTTTCTCCCACCAACTCCTGGTGGATCCAGATCCAACCCCCTTGGATCTAAAAACAAGGAAAAATCAATCAGGTTTTTAAAAAGAGGGCTTTTAATTAAAGAAAAAGGTAAAAATCATCTCTGTAAAATTAGGATGGAAAATAACTTTACAGGGTAATCAAACTTAAAGAGCCCAGAGGAACCCCCTCTAGCCTTAGGTTCAAAGTTACAGCAAACAGAGGTAAACACCCTAGCAAAAGGTACATTTACAAGTTGAGAAAACAAAGATAAAACTAACACGCCTTGCCTGGCTGTACTTACAAGTTTGAAATATGAGAGACTTGTTCAGAAAGATTTGGAGAGCATAGATTGATGTCTGGTCCCTCTTAGTCCCAAGAGCGAACAACCCCCAAAACAAAGAGCACAAACAAAAGCCTTCCCCACACCAAGATTTGAAAGTATCTTGTCCCCTTCTTGATCCTTTGGGTCAGGTGTCAGGCAGGTTACCTGAGCTTCTTAACCCTTTACAGGTAAAAGGTTTTTGGAGTCTCTGGCCAGGAGGGATTTTATAGTATTGTACACAGGAGGGCTGTTACCCTTCCCTTTATAGTTATGACGGGGGGGTGGCATGACCATGGCTGGAATGCTACTTGGTGAACTGTATAAAGGGCCAGTGGAGAGGGAAGTAAAACTGTGGAAAGTAAGTGTAGGCTGTGCATGGATTCTACTTGGGGAATCAATGGAATCAATCAGAAGGCATGCAAACCTCCGCTCAGAAGGAAATCCAGGAGGGCTAGAAGTGAACTAGTATGAGTAAATTATAAAGTTCAAAAGGTCATTTGATCCAAACAGAGTGGAGCTCACCTTGGAGCTGCAGCAACCAACCAAGAGTTCCCCTCAGCCTGCAGAAGCATATGTATAATATATGGAGATATACCTATCTCATAGAACTGGAAGGGACCCTGAAAGGTCATCGAGTCCAGTCCCCTGCCTTCACTAGCAGGACCAAGTACTGATTTTGCCCCAGATCCCCTAAGTGGCCCCCTCAAGGATTGAACTCACAATCTTGGGTTTAGCAGGCCAATGCTCAAACACTCCCCCCCCCGTACATCGTTATCTGACAGCTCACCACCCCGGATTGCTATCTGTCACTAGATAACCAGTTTGGTGTTTATAGGTCAACTGTCAGGGCTGTTGTCATGGAAGTGTGTGCAGCTATTAACAGGATGCTGCTGCCACAGGTCATAAAGGCTAGGGCACTGCACAGAAGATTATCAATGGCTTTGCATGGCTGGGGTTCCCAAACCGTATTGGGGCCATTGATGGGACCAGTGTATGCTTTGCCCACCATACCAGGCCTCAGAGTTCATCATCAGAAGTCCTCCAAAGATTTGTTGATTACTGCAGCAGAAGCATCAATATTGATGTAGGGTGGTCTGGAAAGGTCCATGATGCCAGACTCTTTGGAAAGTCAGGCCTCTTTGCTACAATGAATAGGGGATATTTTGCTCCCTGGACCACTATAGATATCAATGGTGTTCTGATTCCCCCTGTCATTCTGGGAGACCCAGCTTCCCCTCTGCTTCCCTGGCATAGGAAGCCTTTTACTGGACACTCGGATGGGAGAAAGGAGCTGGTTACCTGTACCCTGAGCAGTCACAGAACGCCAGTGGGGTATGTATGTGAAGGCTGAAAGGGAGATGGTGATGGCCCGATGATGAAGTTGGAGGCTGCTGAGCAATATGTGCCTCATGTGATAACTGCTCCCTGTATTTTGCACCACATCTGTGCATGGATAAGGAAATACAGCTCAGATTTAGCTTATTTCAGTCTTTAGGAATTTCCCCATTGTATTAATATGTAACCTACACCACCACATTGAGCACAGTTATGCAAACTTAATTTACACAGCAGATCCATATATACTTGCCATAAAATATACAAAATGTACAAACAAAATGCCCATAAACAACTGTATAAATAGTGCTGCTGTGCCACCATTTTTATAACAAAAATTGTGGAGAAAGGGACAATGAGGGTGTTCAAGAGCTTGGTTCTTTTATTTCTAGTACCTGTAGTGAGAGGTTCTATGGTTCAGCTGAAAAATGGTGGCTATGAAGATATTGTTATTGCAATTAACCCTGAGTTACCAGAAGATCACAATATCATTAGAAACATAAAGGTAAGAACTTTGGTGTATGTAATGTCCTTCTGTGACATTCAGACTTCTTGGTTAGTTCTACCTCTACATTAGCTGTAATCTTAAAAGACCAGTTCCAGCCCCCATTAATGACAATGTGAGGTTTTCTCTTGATTTTCATAGGAGCTAGATCAATTCTATGATTACTAAATTTGTTCTTAACTTGAATTTTTATTCAAATGCTTTTGTTAATGAAATGAGTGTACTAATCTCTTGAAGTTTAACAAGAATATTATGGCTCAGGGTCAGGCTGATGTATCACCTCCTTCTTAATTACTTCTTTCCAAAACATGAGTACCTTCGACTAGAGAATCTCCAGAACATGGATATTTAATTGCCAATTGCTGCACCTCCATTACAATGTTTGCCATTTGCTTTTATCCCTCCTTTCCCCCATCTTCGCAGGCATTCACTGTGTTCTTAAAAACCCTTGGTGTGTGTATATGTATGTGTGTGTGTGTGTATATATGTATATAGTGATATTTCTGTTTTTAGTTATTCTTTAAGTTCTCAGTGTAGATCTTTGCTCCATGGTCACGATTTGGTCATTGAGCATTCACTTGCTGTAAAGAGAACAATAAACTGAGGGGGGCATAGCCATTAACTAGTGAACCCCCAAACTATTCAAGAGAGGTGGGGAAGGAGCCAGGAGGAGGGGAACAGGAAAATAGTGACAAAGTAGTGCCCACTGTAGAGGCAGGAAGAAAGTAGAACCTAATAGAAGTGGAGCAGAAAAATGAGGAATCCCAGGGAGAAGAAAAAGGAAACTACAGGTTATTACTTACTATTTCTTATTTTATTTGATTCATCAAGCACCACAGTACACTTTACAGATTAATGAAAAGGACTGGTCCAGGACTGAATCATCCTGCACCTCAAGCCCATGTAACTTTTTTGAGGAAATTTCATGTTTGGGTGGAGGTTTTATTTTAAGGGATAGATTGTGGTGTATATTTGTGCCCTTGGAGAAATACTGAGTGTCCCAGAGTTATAATTTGGTTTCTATTTCCGTCATGGAAAAAGGAATCTGTCCCAGCCCTTCCCTTGGCCAAGGTTGGTTTCTTTCTATACCTTCACATACTTAGTGTTACTTAATGTACTCTTGTTTCCTAGCAAGGCTAAACTACTCATTGCCTCTACAATTCAATTTGTAATTCATAAATCTTTTCTTTTCTTTCCCTGCCAGGACATGGTCAAAGAAGCTTCTACTTACTTGTTCAATGCTACAAAACAGAGATTTTTTTTCAAGGCTGTAAAAATTATAATTCCTCTGCACTGGCTGCCAAAACCTGAGTATTTAAGTGTGAAAACAGAGTCATATGATAAGGTAAGACTTAGAGCACCCTTACAAATCAAAAGTATTTGTTGTGTTCATACGCGTGAGACATAGGGTCTTGTCTACAAGGTGGAGTAAAAGCACACTATGGAGGTATGATTTCTAAACCACACTAACGTGTCAGTCATTAATTGGTCCTTGTAGACCCTGCTGGTGTGTATTCCCTGGTGCACTTTAACATAGTGCTGCACTTTAGAAATCACTCCCCTGTAGTGCACGTTACCGCACTGTGTAGACAAGCCATTTTTTCAGTAATGTAGAAATATAAATTGCTCTTTTTAGAATTTGTATTGCCCTCTAGTGCCCAGTCTGCAGTCCTTACCCAGAGGAACAATCACTGGAAGTGATTGCTGCAGGATGAGCCCATTCAGTAGAGTCATCTGTCACCTTCCATTTCCTGATGCTCTTTAAACAAGGGCCATTTTATTTTTAGGCAGATGTTATCGTGGCTAATCCTTTCTTGAAGTACGGAGATGATCCCTACACGCTGCAATATGGAGGATGTGGGGAAAAGGGACGATACATTCATTTCACTCCAGACTTCCTGTTAAATGACACTTTGTATAACATCTACGGATCACGAGGTAGCACCGTCTATTGGACCTTAATTTTCTGCTTTTGTTGTTATAAATATGCAATGGCCGAGATTTTCCAAAGTGACTAGTGATTTGAGATGCCTCAGTTTTTGGTTGCCCAACCTGCGAAACTTTAAAAGAGCCTGTTTTTTCACACAGTGTTGAACATCAGGCTCCCTGGATGAGTCTTAGTTGAACACTCAGAAATGGAGGCACCTAAAATGACCAGTCTCTTGAAAATACTGGCTAATAATTTTACAGTAAATGAAGGTTGTTTTTCCTCGTAAATCATTGCTTTGACTTGGAAATAATCTATATCCTAACATTACAGTGTAGTAAACTAATCTGAGAGTTGCAGTGGGTGTATCCTGGTGAACATGCAGGAAAACCAGTCGCAGAGGATTCTAGAATAGAACAAACTCTCATGAGCGGATCCTCTTCTGAGGACGTGAAGGTTTTTATTGGAACTTCTGAAAGTCACATTTGCCCAACTACC
>NW_020682279.1:0-1040 GCF_002925995.2 Terrapene triunguis
GGCTGGCCCGAGGGAGGGGGACGGATGGGGGTGGGGGTCTGTCGGGCTGGCTGGGGAAGGGGGGAAGGATGGGGGATCTGTGGGGCGGGAGGGTGAAGAGATCTGTGGGACCGGGGGGACGGATGGGGGCTCTGGGGCTGGCTGGGGGGGAGAGAGGAGGACGGATGGGGTGGATGGTGGGAAGGGGGGGTCTGTGGGGCTGGCTGGAGGGAGGGGGCAGATGGGTCTGTGGGGCTGGCTGGGGGAAGGGTGGAGAACAGATGGGGGGGTCTGTGAGAACGGAGGGTGGGGATGGGGGGTCTGTGGGGCTGGCTTGGGGGAGGGGGGCAGATGGAGGGTCTGTGGGGCTGGCTGGGGGAAGGGTGGGGGACAGATGGGGGATCAGTGGGGCGGGAGGGTGGAGATGGGGGGGTCTGTGGGGCTGGCTGGGGGAAGGGGGACAGATGGGGGGGCTGTGGGGCGGGGGCGGCGCGGCGCCCCCAGGGGAAAGGCCCCGGCCAGGGCGGGGGATCCCCGCGGGTCTCTCCGGGAACCCCTGGGGAATCCCCCGGGGGGACTCAGGCCTCGTGGACCCGGGGATTGAATGAATGGACAGGAAAAGTTCCGGCCTCCCAGCCAATCAGAGCGCGGAGGAGGGTCTAGACCCTCGCTACTCAGCCAATCAGCACAGGGACAGAGTTAAATCGGAGACGCCGTTGTCTCTGAGCCAATCAGAGCCTGGGGAATGGGAAATACCACCGATCCTAGCCAGTCAGCTCCGGGAGTGGGATATACCACTGCCCCCTGGCCAATCAGAGCTCAGGGAGTGGGATAGACCACTGCCTCTCAGCCAATCAGCTCTGAGCAGGGGGAGGAGGGCGCGCCGGCTCTCAGCCAATCAACACCGTGTAACCCCTTCCTGTCCGGCTCTTTCTCCCGGCAGGCATCCCCTCCCCCCACCGAGATGAGTTCAATAATCTTCAGCCCCTGGGGCAGCGCCCAGCTGATCCCGGCTCCCAGCCCCGCCCCGCAGGGGGAGCCAGAGGGGTCCCCAGGGGGGG
>NW_020682280.1:0-7677 GCF_002925995.2 Terrapene triunguis
ACGTACCTACATGCCTCCAGCTTCCATCCAAGACACATCACACGATCTATTGTCTACAGCTTATGCCCAAATAAATCTGTTAGTCTTTAAGGTGCCACCAGACTCCTTGTTGTTTTTGTAGATACAGACTAACACGGCTACCCCCTGATAATTGTGGTGTAGATATTCGGGCTTGGTGCAGCCTCAGCTCTGGGATCCTACAACCTCACAGGCTCCTAGAATCTGGTAAAACATTTTCCAGTCAGGGGTATGAAAAAAACCCACACTCCTGACAGACATAAGTTTCATGAACAAGCGCCAATGTGGACAGTGCTATGTTGGCGAGAGAGCATCTCCCACTCACATAACACCTCCGCTAGCTGGAGTGATTTAATTATGCCAGTGGGAGAGCTCTCTCCTGTCTGCACAGAGCGGCTACATTGGAGACCTTACAGCGACACAGCTGCAGAGGTACAGCTGTGCCGCTGTAAGCTCTCTAGTGTAGATATAGCCAGAGAGAGAGAGAGAGAGAGAGAGAGAGAGAGAAAGAGAAGGAATAAAAACACAATGGAAATGGAAGCATTCTGAGAAGGAGCAAAAAAGCCACAGAGAAACCCTGGGAGCATGACTTTGAGAACTAGCTCAGAGAGCTGTTGGGCATGATGCTGGCTGAAAGAGGCATGGAACCATAAGCAAAGAAACCATCCACTGTTGTTTGATTCCTGCTGTGTTCAGGGAAACAGGACTTGGTACACTGTTTGTATAAAAAGGATTGCATCAAATAAACACTTGACTTTATCATCAATTTTTCCTCCTAACCAGAACACCCTCAAGGTTAGGGCCATCCCTACCCTTATGCAAATTATGCAGCTGCCTAAGGCACCAGGAAATTTGAGGCACCAAATTTCCTAGTGCCCTGCGCAGCTATGTGCTGCTCTAGCCCCTGCCCCACCTCTTCCCCATGACCCCTGCCCCGCTCCACCCCAGCCCCACCTCTTCCTGCCCCTGCTCTGCCCCAGCCCCTGCCCTACCCCCACTCCCCTGAGGACTGCAGCAGGGTTGGGCCAGCAGCAGGAAGTGCAGCGACCTGGCCCCAGCCGCACCACCGGTGAGTGCTGGGGGGCAGTTCTCCCTGCCTCTGAAGCCATCCCTGCCTCCCCCGCCCTTTGAGGCCTGCCCCCCCCCGCGGGGGGGGGGGGAGGCTGCGTAGGGCCTCAGAATAGCTAGGGATGGCCCTGCTCAAGGCCCTGCAAATTGGTGAACCACTTGGGTCAAAAAGGGGTAACATTTATATTATATTATGTTATAACTCATAAAGTCTAAATGAAACATTTCAGCCTTATTAAAACTAGTCATTTTGACATTATAGAAAGTTTCACTAATTTCCCATTGAAACCTTCTGCAAAATCAATGCAATCCCTGCAAAATGTTTTTGATTCTCTCTATTCAGTATACAATGTATCAGATTATAGTAACAGGGCTGGAAAAGACACACCACATCATGTACTCCATCCTCCTGCCCCTCCCCCTCAGGTATGTACCTATGATTAGTGAACATTAAGATCAGTGGCCATTGCAAGTCCTCAGTATATCTGAAAATCAGGCACCAGGTATCTCAGAAACGGAGGGACCAATAAATAAAGAAATAAACAAACAAACACTTTTGAGAACCTGGCTGTGTAAAATAATCCTGTTTACAATTATATACATTGTGGACACAGGTGGGAACTCTCCTTAAACTTTCCAGAGCCATAAATTTATCTGCAGAGCTGAGCAAAAATCAGAATTTCTACACTCCAGGAAATTCCAATATTTCAAGATTGGGGCCACTTTGGGACAAAAACAATCTTGAAACTTTGAAAGTTTATGCAGATTGAAAAGCTCTGAAAATTTTCAATTTGGAAACATTGAAATGTTTTGTTTTGACATTGTCAATTGAAAGGAAATATTTCAAGAGTCCCAAACTGAAACATTTCATTTTGCTTTGCTCAACTGACTGAAAACACTTCATTTCAGTCAGTTCCCCTATTGCAGCTCATTGCTTCATTGGAGTTGTAATTCAGGCTGCCCAATGCCCTCGACCTCCCTGTGACGCTCTGTGCCTGAGGGGGACACCCTACACCCCCATGTTCATCTTTATAAAATGATTGTGTAGCATACAATGCAAAGTTTGTCATGTAGGGTGTCTTCGGAGGGCTCATGATGCACTGAGCATGGTTGTTATAGTAATTGTTACAGTAATGTTATAGTAAAGTTACAGGTTATAATTTCATGTATATAGTTATGAGGCTGAAAATGTATCCTCATGGCTTAAAGCAAGCCCAGGCAAAAAACTATCCAGGAATAGAGGGGCAGTTCACACCTCATCAGGTCATGGATGGGACAAACCCATCCTCACAGGAACAATGGACACAGGCTTAGGCAGCAACAAAAGAATCTGTTAGACCAGGGATCGGCAACCTTTGGCACGCTGCCCGTCAGGGAAATCCACTGGTGGGCCGGGATGGTTTGTTTACTTGCAGTGTCTGCAGATTTGGCCGATCGCAGCTCCCACTGGCTGCGGTTTGCCGTTCCAGGCCAATGGGAGTTGCAGGAAGTGGCATTGACTGAGGGATGTGCTGGCCGCCACTTGCAAGTAGCTGGGAACAGCTTACGTGCCAGAGACTGTGCGTGAACAGCCCAGGAGTGGGGGTTCTCACAGCAGAGCAGGGTAAGGCTGGCTCCCAGAGTCAAGGATTGGAGTGACCTAGCAGATCACCGGTCCAGATAACATCACACTCCCCAATGGGACAGACTCACTGGTTGGACTACGTCTCCATGATATACCTGCACTCATGTGACTCCCATGATGCACCACAGCATTCAGTGACTGGGAAGACTGTTGCCTCATGGGACAGGTAGTGTGACCAGGGAGCTCAGCCCATAGGAGAGACTGGGCCCCGAACTGTGACTCCAATAACACAATGAGCCACAACAGAAAGAAATAGTTATATTTTGAACTGACTCTCACCAAAATCTTTTGGATAATTTCAACCCAAAAATTTCCATGTGGGTTGAACCAAAATGGAGGGTTCTGTTGCCACAATTTTCATGGATCCCCAAAGCCAGGCCTTTTTGGCTGCAGAATGAACCATGACGATGCTCTGATGCCAGGAAAAATAAATAACAAACGTTCAGGACGGGTTGTATAAGTTTAATGTATCAAGGGTTTCTTCACAGTGAAAGGGAAAGAAACTTACTTTAAAAAGAATCTGTTACATTTCCAGGCTCCGAAATTAAGGGGAGCCCAGGGACATTAGCTTACTGCCAAATGAAAAATTTAAACAGTTGCAAAAGGAAGATCCTTCCTTCCCCAGATAAGTAGCAATTCCACACCCCACTCACCCAATTCCTTTTATCTTCACTCCATGTTTTCAAAATTACTTTAGAATGAATAAAGAGCAGCTCATTCCAGGATCTTCATGGAGCACACAGACAACAGCAGAGCCTTGAACAAGGTACAGTAAGTTTCTTATTCTGAATACCACTTGGTGGCTCCAAATGCTATGCATACTTCATATCATAGGCACCCAGAGAGCTAGTGGAGCAGGGACACACAGGGTACATGTCAATGGAACCCATTTTAGTGCTTAAGATGTCCCACATGCTTTGGGGCTGGAACCATCTTTATATTGTGTGTGTACACTGCTTGGCACAATGGTATCCTGATCCCTGACTGGGGCCTCCAGGCTCTACCCCAGTACGAAGAGACAATAATGATAATCTACAGGTTTCAGTGCCTCAAGCTGCACCTAAAACAGATGAATCCTGAGTTCACAAAAACACTTCTGATTTAATCCATCATCCATTTACATGTGTAAAATACACTCTTCTGAAGAGTTGGGAAGTGTGAAAAAACCATCTAAACAATATTGCCATTTCTGTACCTTTCCCATTAAATAGGATAATTTGATTATATACAACAGAGCTCTTGAACTGTGTGGCTCCCAGAGTAACTGCATGTGCTGATCATGCCTAAAACCAGCTCTGCACATTGGGGTTACAGCTGCTGTTAAGAGAAGCTTATAGAGGCGTATTCAGTCTGTGACTCTGATCTGCGCTGCCTCTGCTCAGCGTCTTCTCCAATCCTTGCATAAATTGATGATACCGTCATTGGTAATGAACTTTCCATGTGAGACTCCTCATGATTTGGGACCTAGATAAAAACAAACACCCCCCCCACACACACACACACTGAGTTAAGAAACTTGTTTATGGGGATCAGTCTTAATTAAAAAGAGATTTATTTTTATATTTATATATCTATTATCTATTTATATTTCTTTATCATATAACACCAAGTAGCAACAATTGGTTCAGCAGCTGTACCTTCTCCATCCTCCTCCCTTGAGCTTAAAGTTGGGCTGGGAACTACTGACTGCAATTGAAAACAATAAAATAAGGGACAAATTAAGTTTACAGAGGCCAAGACTGACATTGTGACATACTGCAAAAGTACTGTGATCTGGGGCCCTGGACCAATGAATGTATGGAAAACAGGCTCAGCCAATCAGGGACATGGCTCAAATCACATGGTAGAAATAACTGTGAAAAAACAGGACAGGGGGTGGGGGTAATAGGCACCTATATAAGAAAAAGTCCCCAAAATGGAACTGTCCCTTTAAAAAAGGGACATCTGGTCACCCTATGCTTACCCCATGGACCTATCTCTAAAGACCAGGCTCAAACTCAGGTCGCGCCTTGCACAGCAGATTGGTGCAGAACACAAATATCCAGAGAGAGGTAAACATTTGCAAAAAGCCTTTTATGGAGAGATCACAGAAGCTACCACAGTTAGAACAGAGCAGTGCTAATTGGCTGAGGCAGTTTGAACTCAGGACTGAGTTTAGAACTTGTGACTCAAGTTGAATCGTTCACACAGTTCTAGTCATGGACCTGTTTGTAGGTGGGTTAGTAGGACTGTCTGAGCTTTTGTCTGTAGTGGCTGTCACAGGGAGCAAAGGAGTATTAGTGGGAAGGATGAGAGTCAGCCATGCAGAGCTTGGTGGGAGGTAAGGAATGGGGAGAGGGAAGGAAAGACAGAGGCCTGGTCTACACTATGATTTTAGGTCGAATTTAGCAGCGTTACCTCGATTTAAGCCTGGACCCATCCACACGACGAAGCCCTTTTTTTCGACTTAAAGGGCCCTTTAAACCGGTTTCTTTACTCCGCCTCTGACGAGGGGATTAGCGCTGAAATCGGCCTTTTCAGGTCAGATTTGGGGTAGTGTGGATGCAATTTGACGGTATTGGCCTCCGGGACCTATCCCAGAGTGCTGCATTGTGACCGCTCTGGACAGCACTCTCAACTCAGATGCACTGACCAGGTAGACAGGAAAAAGCCCGCGAAATTTTGAATTTCATTTCCTGTTTGCCTAGCGTGGAGAGCACAGGTGACCACGCAGAGCTCATCAGCACAGGTAACCATGATGGAGTCCCAGGATCGCAAAAGAGCTCCATCATGGACCAAACGGGAGGTACGGGATCTGCTCGCCATATGGGGAGACGAATCAGTGCTAGCTGAACTCCGTTGCAGTAAACGAAATGCCAAAACATTAGAAAAAGTCTCAAAGGACATGAAGGACAGAGGCCATAACAGGGACGCACAGCAGTGCCGCGTGAAAATTAAGGAGCTAAGGCAAGCCTACCACAAAGCCAGAGAGGCAAACGGAAGGTCCGGGGCAGAGCTGCAGACATGCTGCTTCTACGCTGAGCTGCATGCCATGCTAGGGGTGCAGCCACCACTACCCCAACCCTGTGCTTTGACTCCGTTAATGGAGAATCACGAAACACGGAAGTGGGTTTTGGGGACGAAGAAGATGATGATGAAGACATTGAAGATAGCTCACAGCAAGGAAGCGGAGAAACCGGTTTCCCCAACAGCCAGGATATGTTTTTCACCCTGGACCTGGAACCAGTGACCCCCGAACCCACCCAAGGCGTGCTCCGAGACCCTGAGGGTGCACAAGGCACCTCTGGTGAGTGTAACTTTGTAAATATTACACATGGTTTAAAAGCAAGCGTGTTTAATGATTAATTTGCCCTGGCATTCGCGGCCAGTTCAGCTACTGGAAAAGTCTGTTAACGTGTATGGGGATGGAGCAGAAATCCTCCAGGGACATCTCCAGAAAGCGCTCCTTGATGTACTCTCAAAGCCTTTGCAAAAGGTTTCTGGGGAGAGCGGCCTTATTCCGTCCGCCATGGTAGGACACTTTACCATGCCAGGGCAGTAGCACGTAGTCTGAAATCATTGCATAACAAAGCATGGCAGCGAATGGTCCCGGTGTTTGCTGGCATGCAGACAACATCCATTCCTTATTTCTCTTTGTTATCCTCAGGAGAGTGATATCATTCACGGTCACCTGGTTGAAATGGGGTGATTTTATTACAGGGACATTCAGAGGTGCCCGTTCCTGCTCGGCTGAACAGAAATGTTCCCCGCTGTTAGCCATGCGGTGGGGGGAGGGGTGAAGTGATCATCCCAGAGAATTGGGTGTGTGTGGGGGGAAGGGGGGTTAGTTGGGTTTGTGCTGCACGTTAACCCGGAAACCGCAGCCCCTCCTTTTAAATTACAAACCTATTTTAAATGGCCAATCCAATGGCCGCTTGGTATGGGAAATGAGGGCGCGGCTGTTTGAAACCATTCCCACATGCTATGAAGGTTAAAGAAGCCAAAAGACTGTGGCTTACCATGTCTGCCTGCAAGCCGAATTCTGTTGTCTGGCACTGCGTGAGTGATCTCTCACACCAAACCGGCAGGCCCTCAATATAAGAGCAAAAATGCGACCTTGTAACGAAAGCACATGTGCTGTGTAATGTGAACAGCAAAATTTAATGTGAAAGAGTGTACCCATTGTTCTCTAAAATGTGTCTTTTTAACTACCACCTCTCCCTTTTCCTCTACCAGCTGCAAATGTTTCTCCTTCGCAGAGGCTAGTGAAGATTAGAAGGCGAAAAAGGCGCACTCAGGATGACATGTTCTCGGAGCTCCAGATGTCCTCCCACGCTGACAGAGCACAGCAGAATGCGTGGAGGCAGACAATGTCAGAGTGCAGAAAAGCACAATATGAACGCGAGGAGAGGTGGCGGGCTGAATCGCGGGCTGAAGAGACTAAGTGGCGGGCTGAAGAGAATAGGTGGAGTCAGATTGCTGACAGAAGGCAAGAGTCGATGCTCCGACTGCTGGAGCATCAAACTGATATGCTCCAGAGTATGGTTGAGCTGCAGGAAAGGCAGCAGGAGCACAGACCGCCGCTACAGCCCCTGTGTAACCAACAGCCCTCCTCCCCAAGTTCCATAGCCTCCTCACCCAGATGCCCAAGAATGCGGTGGGGGGGGCCTCCGGCCACCCAGCCACTCCACCCCAGAGGATTGCCCAAGCAACAGAAGGCTGGCCTTCAATAAGTTTTAAAGTTTTAAAGTGCAGTGTGTCCTTGTCCTTCCCTCCTCCCCCACCGCACCCGGCGCTTCCCTCCTCCCACACCCCTCCTGGGCTGCCTTGGCAGTTATCCCCCTGTTTGTGTGATGAATTAATAAAGAATGCCTGAATGTGAAGTAACAATGACTTTATTGCCTCTGGAAGCGGTGATGGAAGGGGGGAGGGGAAGGTGGCTTCCTTACAGGGAAGTAGAGTGAATCGGGGGGGGGGGGGGGGTTGTG
>NW_020682281.1:0-6564 GCF_002925995.2 Terrapene triunguis
TCGTGGGCTACAGCCCACGAAAGCTTATGCTCTAATAAATTTGTTAGTCTCTAAGGTGCCACAAGTACTCCTGTTCTTTTACCAATTTATGAGTTTACCAATTTATGAATTTGGGTCTAAACCCAAATAAATCTGTTTTACCCTGTATAAAGCTTATACAGGGTAAAACAGATTTATTTGGGTTTAGACCCCATTGGGAGTTGGGCATCTGAGTGTTAAAGACAGGAACACCTCTGTTAGCTGCTTTCAGGTAAACCTGCAGCTTTGGGGCACGTAATTCAGACCCTGGGTCTGTGTTGGAACAGACAGGAGTGTCTGGTTCAGCAAGACAGGGTGCTGGGGTCTCGAGCTGGCAGAGAAAGCAGGGGGCAGAAGTAGTCTTGGCACATCAGGTGGCAGCTCCCAGGGGGTTTCTGTGATCCAACCCGTCACAAGGGGCAAACAGGAAGTAAGTTGGGATTCAAAAATAAGGAAAAAGGAACTTTGATTTAAGCTTGTTGGAAGTTCACCCCAATAAATATCAAATTGTTTGCACCTTTGGATTTTGGGTATTGTTAGAACATAAGAACGGCCGTACTGGGTCAGCCAAAGGTCCATCTACTCCAGTATCCTGTCTACCGACAGTGACCAATGCCAGGTGCCCCAGAGGGAGTGAACCTAACAGGTAATGATCAAGTGATCTCTCTCCTGCCACCCATCTCCACCCTCTGACAAACAGAGGTTAGGGACACCATTCCTTACCCATCCTGGCTAATAGCCATTAATGGACTTAACCTCCATGAATTTATCCAGTTCTCTTTTAAACGCTGTTATAGTCCTAGCCTTCACAACCTCCTCAGGCAAGGAGTTCCACATTGTTGCTCTCTGTTCATGCAAGAAGGACCAGGGAAGTGGGAGAGTGAAGGAATAAGCTCTCTAACAGGCAGGGATTTGGGTCCAAACATCATGTGCCGTGGGGGATTTGGGGCCAAACATCATGATTCAAACAAGAGTAAGAACAATCGACACCTTCCCGCCGGGCCCAGCCCCGTGTTTACAGGCAGGACCAGCTGCAGGCCTGCGCATGGACAAAAGCTCCCACGGAAAGACTCTGAACTGGGCCCCTCGGGGCTGAGCTGAAAAACCCTGAATGTGGAAAGAGACAAAGCCGGGGGCTGTGTAAGAGAAGGAAAAGGGGCCCATGGGGGATCCGTCATAGAGAGAACGCTCTGCCCATGGGAAAGTTCTCATGAGAGGTGGGTACCAGCCCTCTGCACTGGCCAGGCTCTGCACGGACTGGCCACTGGGGGAGAGATCCCTTAGACAAGAAAGGAACTGGGTAATACAGGCAGGCTCAGGATTGCAGTTTATATTTGTCGGTTCTGGGGGGTGCTGCAAGAGGCAGTGGCTCGGTGCACATTGCAGCTGTCCCGATAACGAAAGACGGGGCACTCGAGTGCAGCAGAGGGGTGTGTAAATTGCTCACTGGCAGAGGAAAGTGCAGGGTTTGGGGAGCTCAGAGCGGAGTGTGACTGCTGTCAGTATCCGGCAGTTACGGGTGAATTTCCCCCAACTGGCCACAGGCACGTCTCTCCCACACTGTGAGCAGGTGATAGTGGTTCAACCTGGACACCTTGGGTAAACCCACAATGTCACAGGCAGATCCCACCTCTCCGAGTGATGGGCTCAAGCTGTTTGCAGACTCAGGCAGTGACGCTGTGTCAGTTACACTTGGTGCAGTTCACACCTCTCCGAGCTGCGGTTTCAGGCTCTCTGCAGACTCAGGAAGTGATGCTGTGTCAGTTACACTTGGTGCAGTTCACACCTCTCCGAGCTGCGGTTTCAGGCTCTCTGCAGACGCAGGCTGACACTGCTGCTCTGATTGCCCTAAAAGGGGAAGAAGGAGCAGGATACTGGTCAAGCGACCAGTGAACTGGGGAAGTTTCATACCCAATAGCAGTGAAAAGCCTGAAAAAGGAAATGCTCCTGGAGCCCTCTACAGCTGTCAGCTTCAGAACAACCTCTGGTGACAGCAAGGTCCTTACTGAGAAAACTGCAGTGTGACACTGCAGCTGTCACCCAGCCACCCCACCCCAGCATCAGCTGCAGCTCTGTGCTGGTTGTACGTCCCCTGAGAAGCATTGCAACAGTGCAGGGCTTTTTGAGGGGTTTGTCTGCTATCTTCTTTTGCAGCCAGTATGAATTCTGCTAACCCTTTTCATGTTCTCTGTATGTATAAATATCTTCTTTCTGTGTGTTCCATTCTATGCATCCGATGAAGTGGGCTGTAGCCACAAAAGCTTATGGTGAAATAAATTGGTTAGTCTCTAAGGTGCCACAAGTACTCCGTTTCTTTTTGCGGATACAGACTAACACGGCTGCTTCTCTGAAGGCTAACCCTCTTGTTTCTCGGAAAGAGCAGTTCGAACCTGCTTTCAGTTTCCACCTGCATGAGGCAGGAAACCAACCTAATGAAAGGTGGAGGGTCTCACGGCCAGCGACTGATATACATCAATGAAACGTGACAGCTCTCACCAATGTCTCTGCAGCTCTTCATAATATGATCGCTGGCCTCTGGCCTCAAAGCCTGCGATCCACAGCAAAGCCATTGGGATGTTGAGAAATGAGTTGCGCTTAGCAGGGATCAGAGTTAGCGCCACATTGAGGTGTATTGGGATCGGCTTGCACCCCTCTCACAGCCGTTGTGTCAGGCTCTCTGCAGAGGTTAAGGAGTGGTTCACCCTCTCTTTAAAGTACCAGAAACTGGGAAATACCAGACAGACCATCAAACAGGAGGGTTCATACCCAATGGCAGTAAAAAGCCTGAGCAAAGAGATGCAGGCTACAGAACACTCTGAACAGAGCGGGGCTCATATGGCAGTGAGTTCCAAACATAAAATATCCATTAATAAATATATGAAGAGCCCACTACTGTGGTGACTGCATCTCAGCATTGGGCAAGCCAGCCCCAGGGAGCATTATAAGCAACTGTTCCCCAGCTGCCCCACCCCAGAGATGGCCGCATTGCAGTGCTGGCTGCTGGGGGACTGTTACCCAGCACTGGAAAGAGTCAAGTATTTGATGAGGGGTTTTGTTTTAGATCTAAGAAACGCCTCGTTCCTGAGAAGAGGCACCTACCTATGGTGAGGAAGTGGTAACATCCAATAGTTCCCGAGGGGGGCTGTATCTCTGCCAGGGCTCTGGCCAAACTCTCTGGCCCCAGGGCAGTCACAACGCCCGGCACTTCCAGTGCCCTTTAAAGCATGTGCATTTCCAGACCCTGCTGCTCCGAAGAGCATAGTGTCCAGTCCTGTTCGTGTGACCCTGATCTTTAGTCCCAGTTTATCCTATTCCTTGTCCCCAGCATGAGGTTGCTGCTTATCTTAGATAGCACAGCCACACCGACTGCAGCACCCAGCATGGCAAGCCCCTAGTTACAACTCACTCTCCCAGTCCCTTTCCCAGGCCCGGCCACTAAGAAATGAGGCAAGTTACTAATGTCAAGCCAGGCCTACACCCAGGGGCAGGATCGTCTCCTGTCTATTCCCCCCTCCCCAGGGGGCAGGATCGTCCCCTCCAATCCATTCCCCAGAGATGTGCACCTCTTCGATGGGAACAGAGCCAGTTCAGAGTGTTAAGGGCCAGACAGGAGGCTAGAATTGAAGGTTCAAGTGGGTTAAATTACACAGACTATGACGGAGTAGGGCGTGGAGAGGACTGACCTGGGCATGTTGCGGGGGAGTTTTACTGGGACTGTCTGCATTGGTGATGGGATAGCAGGGGGTGACTTCACTTGAGGGACAACAGCTGAGCATGTAACCTGAGCCCAGGAGGGGGTTGGGGCCAGGTGACACCTTCTGCCCAGGAAACTGGACAAAGGCTGGGGGAGGAGACAGGGGGTGTGGCTGGGGGAGACGGCTGGAGGGGGTTTCAGTTTGGAGCTGGCTGGGGAAACAGAGGGAAACCCAGGGCCATGGTCTAGGCTCCCTGTCCCCCAAGATGGACCTGACTGAGGGGGACCTGTTGTCTGTACCTACAAGCTCCGTGTTGGACTGTGTTCCTGTCGTCTAATAAACCTTCTGTGTTCCCGGCTGGCTGAGAGTCATGGTGAATTACAGGAAGTGGGGTGTGCAGGGCCCTGACTGCCCCACACTCTGTGACACAGACCCCAAATGCATCCTGGGAAACCCCACCACTTCCCCTCTTTTATAGTTTCTTCCAGCTTCCTGGAAACATCCTTTGCTGTGACGTGGGGGTCAGGCAGTCCCCATTAATCTAGCAGTCTCCACTGTATACGTGTTCCCTCTGAGAAGTCTCCACTGTATGCATGATCCCTGTGAGAAATCTCCATTGTAAACAGTTCCCGGGACAGTGGATTCTTTCCTTGATGGGTTTTGATAAGCCATTAACCCGCAGTCTAGCTGTTTATGGCTACTCCTTTGTTGTACCTGAAAGGCTCATTGTGGGTGTCTCCCAACCTCACAACATTTTTCAGTGACACACACAGAGCAAAACTTCATAACTTCACATACAGTGACAGCACACACAATTCAACAGGATATTAATGTTCAACAGATCAAGACTTTTCAAATGATACCTCACAAGGTATGTGTGACGGGTTCGGTCACAGAGACCCCCTTGGGACTGTCACCTGACGTGCTGAAACTACCTCTGAGCCTGTTTTCCCTGCCAGCTTGGGACTCCAGAACCCTGCCTTGTTGAGCCAGACATGCTAGCCAGCTGCACCACAGACCCAGGGTCTGAACCACGTCCCCAAAGCTGCAGACATAACTGAAAACAGCTTAGCAAGTAGTCCTGTCTCCAGCACCCAGACACCCAGTTCCCAATAGGATCCAAACCCAAAATAAATCCGTTTAACTCTGTATAAAGCTTATATGGGGTAAACTCATAATTTGTCCACCCTCTATAACACTGATAGAGAGATATGCACAGCTGTTTGCTCCCCCAGGTATTAATCACTTAGTCTGGGTTAATTAATAAACAAAAGTGATTTTATTAAGTATGAAAAGTAGGATTTAAGTGGTTTCAAGTAATAACAGATGGAACAAAGTAAGTTACCAAGCAAAATAAAACAAAACACACAAGTCTAAGCCTAACACATTAAGAAACTGATTACAGGTAATATCTCACCCGCAGAGATGTTCCAATAAGCTTCTTTCACAGACTAGACTCCTTCCTAGTCTGGGCCCAATCCTTTCCCATAGTACAGTTCTTGTTAGTTCCAGCTCAGGTGGTAACTAAGGGATTCCTCATGACTGGCAGCCCCTTTGTTCTGTTCCACCTCCTTTTATATCTTTGGCACAAGGCGGGAATCCTTTGTCTCTCTCTGGGTTCCCACCCTTCCATCTAAATGGAAAAGCAGCAGGTTTAAGATGGATTCCAGTACCAGGTGACATGGTCACATGTCCTGTGAGACTTCAAGCCTCCATTCTTCCCGGCCTGACTCACAGGAACACAGGAGGCTTACAAGTAAACAGAGCCATTTATAACCAATTGTCCTGGTTAATGGGAACCATCAAGACTCCAAGCCATTATTAATGGCCCACACTTTGCAAAGTTACAATAGCTTTAGATACAAGAATGATACATTTGTACAAATAGGATGATCACACTCAGTAGATTATAAGCTTTGTAATGATACCTTACAAGAGACCTTTTGCATGAAGCATATTCCAGTTACATTATATTCACACTCATTAGCATATTCCCATAAGACATATGGAGTGCAACATCACACCAGGCCCTGCACAGACCCCCCCTGACTGAGATCCAGGCCCCCCTGACTGAGGTCGGGGACCCGTTGTGCCGGATGCTGCAGAGACTGACTGTGTTTGCGGCTGGGATACGTCAGCCAGGGCTGTGCAGGGGTGGGGGAGGGTGTGAAGTTTTGCGGGATGGGCCACAAGTGAAGCAGCCATGGCAGGGTAAAGGAAAAAAGCTGCTCTGAGCTCAGTGGTGGTGGCGTGTTTTACTCCCCTGCCACCAAACTGCTGTGGGGGCAGGAAATCTCTCTGGTGCCCCCGGTTGCTGGAAGCCAATGAGCAAGAGCAGCATGGGAGGCTGCTCTCTGTGATACCTGCCTGGGGAAAGGGCTGTGCAGGCAGGTTCCTGGAAGTGGAGGGGAGCGGGGGGGAGGTGCTGAAGAACAAGCTGGCTGGGGGGATCCTGACCCCAGAGCACTGGCAAGCGGTGGGCACCGAGCACCAGACAGAAGGCCTGGCCCGGCTAGCTCATGCAAAGGGACAGTCCCGGGAAAACCAGGGCAGGGAGTTGCAGCCCTGATTTTTCCTCCCGATGGGTATGGTCCGGCAAGGACGAGATCTCCACTAAGCCAATCGAGGGGTTGGGGGAGAGATGAGGGTCTGTGAGCTTCTGCTTTCACTTTCCTGTGCATCAGAGATTTAAACAGGAAAACGCTGGGCTCCAAGGTAGAGAACTACGGCACCGGAGACAAGGGCTCAGACGTGTCGTGGCTTCTTGATGCACACGGCTGGCGGTCTGGCAGAAATCACACCCCACACCCACGGGGCGGCTCCAGCTGGGTATATAACTCACTGCCTTGAA
>NW_020682282.1:0-3474 GCF_002925995.2 Terrapene triunguis
CACCCCCTCACCAAACCCAGCGCTGCCCACACTAACCTGTGTTCAGGCTCCCCCCTCACTCCACACCCCCACTGCAATGCACAGCCAGGCTGCTTCCATTCCCTCCCCCTCCCCCCCGGGGAAGACAGTGGCTAACGCTGCATTAAACAGGGCTGCAGCCCCCAGACCCTGTGACTGCTATTTTCTCCCTGCTTCATTCCCGGCTCCCCACCCAAGGGAGCGCCCCGGGTAGACGTGGTGGCAGTGCCCATCCCGGGCAGGGGGTGGGCACAGGCCTGGGGTTTCCAGGACGCGCCCCGTGGTCACTCACCATCCAGCGCAGCCACAGGCTGGTCTCGCTGGCCGTCCGCAGGGTGACGTTGGCGGGCGCCACGTCCGGGGGAGCCTGCAGGGTCTGCATCCTCCTGGAGGGCACGCTGGGCGGGCTGGTGCCCACGATGTTCACCTGCCGCAGGCGGAAGCTGCGAGGAGCGGAGCCGAGTCACCGTGGGCAGGGAGAGGACTCAGGAGGGCTGGGGGCACCCCCCAAGTTCCTCACCCGGGGCTACAATACAACCCCCACCCCTGTCAGTGCAAAGCTCAGGGCGCCCCACCATCAACGCTGAACCCATGCTGTGCTCCGGGGGACACTAGGGGGCGCTGCTGCTGGGGAAAGGTTCAACCACATCTGGGACCCAGAGTTCCCCTCCCTGATGCTCTCGGGCTCCGCTACCTCCCCAGGTCGGGGCTGACACTGGGGGCACGGTGCTAGGGGAGGAGAGGCTCTGCCCAGCCCCTCTGGGGATACCCGTCTTTGGCAGAGGAAAGCCCAGCGCCCGATGGGCTGAGAAGATCCATTAGGGCCAGGTAGGGTGACCAGACAGCAAGTGTAAAAAATCAGGATGGGGGTGAGGGGTAATAGGAACCTATACAAGAAAAAGACCCCAAAATCGGGACTGTCCCTATAAAATCGGGTCATCTGGTCACCCTAGGGCCAGGCCCCCTTGCCACCCAGGGTGGGCGCCAGCTGCCTGCTGGGCGTGGAGGGGGATTGTAGCAGCCATGGCACTCGCCAAGCGCCGGTCCCCAGCACCCACCTGTAGTACATGTACGGGTGGAGGTTGGGCACCTCCATGGAGCGGGCATCGGGGTCGTTGGCCAGCTGGTGAATAAGCTCCCACTCCTCGTTCTCGCCGATCTGACCCACCTGTGGACAAGGGGGTGGCGTGAGGGCCGGTGGCGCTGCCTGCGCTGCACATGGGCCGTGCCGGTTGCTCCTGTCGGCACAATGTCCCAGCCCAAGGCGGCGGAGGCCGAGAGCTCCCAAGTGCAAGGTGCTGTACACCCCCCAATCGGTCTGGATTCCCGGCTCCTTCACCTCCCCCTCCAGAGACCCCTCACCTGAGCTTCCACCAGCCAGCGGGAAATGGAGGTCTTCCCGTCGTAGCCCGGCCTGAACTGGAGCGTGACGGAGCGCGGGCCGATGTTGGAGATGCCCAGATTGGTCGGCGCGCCGGGGAGCTCTGCAGGGAGAGGACAGGATGGGAAGGGATGTCCTGTCGCGGGGCCAGGGGGCACCCGCGCCCGTGGCAGCAGTGGGGGGATGGACCGTAGGGGAGAATGGCACAGCCACCGGAGCATCATGCCCACGCCCAGGCAGCCCTAGGCGCAGAGTCCCCCCCAGCACGAGCGGCCAGGCCTGGCCAACAGCTGCTAAGGAGCCAGCTCCTGCTCTGTGCTGCTCGGGCCCAACCTGACCCCCTGCTCCAGACCCGCTCCCAGCACGCTCTTCGGGGGGTGCCCTCCACCCAGGGCAGCAGGAGGGTGGTGATGGGAGCAGAAGGGGGCTGGGAGCCGGGTTTACCTGGAGGGACCCCGGAGGAGATGGTGGAGGAGGACAGTTGGCCCTGCCCCTTGGATGTCATGGCGGCCACCTCGATGGTGTAGGTGGTGAGGGCGGTGAGGCCGGTGACGCGGTACTCCAGGGTGACGTTGGGCAGGTAGTGCGTCACCCGTGTGTTGGTGCGGTTGTATTCCTCCCAGGAGATCCGGTAGCCTGCAAAACACAAGCCAGCCACATGCACACGGGCGGGTCACACTCAGTCCCGCACTGCGGGAACCTCCCCACCCCCCCCGGGGGGAGACACCCTTCAACTTGCCCGCACCCCTCCCCAGGCCACCGAGTGGGCCCCAGCCAATGCAGTGCCACCCTCATGCTTTGCTGGCAGAGGGGCCTCACTTCCCAGATCCCCCCAGGAGCCTGACAGCCCGGCGCAAGGGGTCACTAGCCAGAGGCCGAAGGGCAGAGCCAGCTCCTTGAGCCAACGCTGGTCCCTTCTGCCCCACACCCCTCGCTTGCCAACCCCTCTGCGGTTCGGGATGTTCAAGCCGCCTGGGGGGAGGGGGGGGTTGGGAAGGTCCCACCCGCCGGCTCTTGCCCCGAATTCTCCACCGAGTGTTCGCCACGGAGCCAGTTCCCCACCATCGTCCACAGCAACATCCGCCCGGTGTAGCGGGCGCTGCCCCGGCCACGCCAGCGCCTCCTTGGCACGCCGTGACGTGGAGGGAGCCAGACGTGGCTGGGATGCGGAGGATGGGGCCGAGAGGAGCGGGGTGGAAATGGGGTAACTGAAGCACTCCAGGAGAACGGCAGAAGCTGCAAGGACTTTAGGCCTCCCGCATGTGGGAAGGAAGGCGCAGGCGGCCGGGGAGACAGGACTGTCCTGCGGCACAGAGCGCGTTCCCGGCTGCGGCCTTGGGCAGCGCCAGGCTGCAGCTCAGCTGGGCCGGGGGAGGCTCCGGCAAGCAGCCCCCCGGGAGCCCCTTACCGGTCAGGATGCCGTTCTTCTCCAGGGGCTCCTGCCAGCTGACCTTCAGCGACGTGTCCAGGATGTCGCTGAAGCTGAGGTGCCCCACGGGGCCAGGCGCTGCCCAAAAAACCCCAACGCCAAGAGTTAGAGTGGAGCAAACTGCACATCTCAGCACCCCCTGTGCAGCCAGGCCGAGGTGAGCCGGGGTCTCCCCAGGGTGCTGGCCAGTGAGAGCGAGTGGTGAGCTGGAGCGAGCAGGGGTCTCCCTGGGGTCTCCCCCATGGGGAGTTGGAGGGAGGGGGGGGTCTCCACGGGGTATCCCCCAGGGTGAGCTGGAGCGAGGGGGGGAGTCACCCCGGGGTATCCCCCATGGGGAGTTGGAGCGAACGGGGGTCTCCCTGGGATATCCCCCATGGGGAGTTGGAGCGAGAGGGGGTCTCCCCCATGGGGAGTTGGGGCTCTCCCCGGGGTATCCCCCATGGGGAGTTGGAGCGAGCGGGGGTCTCCCTGGGGTATCTCCCATGGGGAGTTGGAGCGAGCGGGGGGTCTCCCCGGAGTATCCCCATGGGGAGTTGGAGCGAACGGTGGTCTCCCTGGGATATCCCCCATGGGGAGTTGGGGCTCTCCCCGGGGTATCCCCCATGGGGAGTTGGAGCGAGCGGGGGTCTCCCTGGGGTATCTCCCA
>NW_020682283.1:0-6999 GCF_002925995.2 Terrapene triunguis
CGAACCCACCCGAGCACTCTGTCTCCTGTCCCCGATTCCGAACCCACCCGAGCACTCTGTCTCCTGTCCCCGATTCCGAACCCACCCGAGCACTCTGTCTCCTGTCCCCTGGTTCTGGATGCCTCGGCTCTGGAGCCCGCCCCTGCTTTTGACACTGGCAGCTCTGATTGATTCATTCTTTTATTTTTGATGAAGATCTCAGTCATGGACCAGCACCCCACTGTGCCGCAGGGGGTCTCAAACTTCATTGCGTCGCCCACCCCCTTCCGACAACAAAAATTACTACGTTACTCGGGAACCAAAGCCTGAACCCCACCACCCCGGGCTGGGGGCCAAAGTCTGAGTCCCACTGCCCTAGGTGGTGGGGGCTAATAACCTGAGCCCCGCCGCCCACAGCTGAAGCCCTCAGGCTTCAGCTTTGGCCCCCAGCACATCTAACAGCAGCCCTGGCGACCCCATTAAAAGGGAGTCATGACCCACTTTGGGATCCCAACCCACTGTTTGAATCATAGAATATCAAGGTTGGAAGGGACCTCAGGAGGTTCTAGTCCAACCCCCTGCTCAAAGCAGGACCAATCCCCAGACAGATTTTTGAACTCACTACCCTGGGTTTAGCAGGCCAATGTTCAAACCGCTGAGCTGCCGTGCTAGGGCCTGCACAGATACAGAACAAAATGATGGTCCCTGCTCAAAAAGCTTCCAGCCTAAGCCTAGGTTACGTCTACACAACAGCCTGTGTCGGCAAAACTTATGAATACTTCACCCCACCGCAACCCGAGCAACATAAGTTTCACCAACATGTCCCTCTGACATAGCTTCTGCCGCTCGTAGGGGTGGGTTTTTTATGCCGACGGGAGAGCTCTCTCCCATCTGCATAGAGCGTCGTCATATAGCGCTGTATGTATAGCCACCCTGAGACAACAGAAAGGTACTGACAGCCTGATGAGGGAGTTCAAGGAAATACTTTGACAAGTTGGATCAACAGGATGGGCACTGATCACATCAGCACACCCTTATAGAGATTTTTGCTCTGTGCAATCTGAGATATGAGGAATTATTGGTTAAATTGGAAAAGATGGGGATTGATATGAAAATCCAGAGGTGGATAAAGAACTGGTTAAAGGGGAGACTGCAGCGGGTCGTACTGAAAGGTGAACTGTCAGGTTGGAGGGAGGTTACCAGTGGGGTTCCTCAAGGTTCGGTTTTGGGTCCGATTTTATTTAATCTATTTATTACTAACCTCGGAACCAAATGTAGGAGTAGGCTGATAAAGTTTGCGGATGACACAAAGTTGGGAGGTATTGCCAATTCGGAGAAGGATCGGGATATCCTGCAGGGAGATTTGGATGACCTTGTAAACTGGAGTAATAGTAATAGGATGAAATTTAATAGTGAGAAGTGTAAGGTGATGCATTTAGGGATGACTAACAAGAATTTTAGTTATAAGCTGGGGACGCATCAGTTGGAAGTAACAGAAGAGGAGAAGGATCTCGAAGTCCTGCTTGATCGCAGGATGACTATGAGTCGGCAATGTGACGTGGCCGTGAAAAAAGCTAATGCGGTCTTGGGATGCATTAGGAGAGGTATTTCTAGTAGGGACAAGGAGGTGCTGGTTCCATTATAAAAGGCACTGGTGAGACCTCATTTGGAGTACTGTGTGCAGTTCTGGTCTCCCATGTTTAAAAAGGATGAATTCAAACTGGAACGGGTACAGAGAAGGGCCACTAGGATGATCCGAGGAATGGAAAACCTGTCGTATGAAAGGAGACTAGAGGAGCTCGGTTTGTTTACCTTAACCAAAAGAAGGCTGAGGGGGGATATGATTGCTCTCTTTAAATATATCAGAGGGATAAATACCAGGGAGGGAGAGGAATTATTTCAGCTCAGTACTAATGCGGACACGAGAACAAATGGATATAAACTGGCCGTCGGGAAGTTTAGGCTTGAAATTAGACGAAGGTTTCTAACCATCAGAGAGGTGAAGTTCTGGAACAGCCTTCCGGGGGAAACAGTGGGGGCAAAAGTCCTCTCTGGCTTTAAGATTAAGCTTGATAAGTTTATGGAGGGGATGGTTTGATGGGATAACGTGATTTTAGTCAATAGGTCAATAACGTGCCATCGCTGGTAATTAGTAACAATGGTCAATGATGAGATATTAAAAGTTACTACACAGAACTTTTTCCGGAGGGTCTGGCTGGAGAATCTTGCCCGCATGCTCGGGGTTCTGCTGATCGCCATATTTGGGGTCGGGAAGGAATTTTCCTCCAGGGTAGATTGGCAGAGGCCCTGGAGGTTTTTCGCCTTCCTCCGCAGCATGGGGCAGGGGTCGCTTGCTGGAGGATTCTCTGCGACTTGAAGTCTTTAAATCATGATTTGGGGACTTCAACAGCTGAGTCGAGGGAGAGAATTATTCCAGGAGTGGGTGGGTCAGCTTTTGTGGCCTGCATCATGCGGGAGGTCAGACTAGATGATCATAATGGTCCCTTCTGACCTTAAAGTCTATGAGTCTATGAGTCTATATTCACTCCTCTCCCAACCAGGGGCCCATTGCAATGTCCCAGCAGGGGCTGCTGCTTTCCCCGCTAGTCATAGGAAGGTGTGACAGATTTGTTTTGCTTTGTAGCTCTGCATCATGAGTGGAAAGACAGACTCAGAGGGTGAGTGGGGAAGAGGTGACGCAGACAGAGAGAATGTTATCTCACAATATTTGATGTGGCACTTCATCCCCAGCCCCTGGAGATAAGGTGTCAGGCGAGAATTCAGCGTTCATTTTTTAAAAAAGGAAGCCCCAACACACACACACACACCCCATCCAGTGGCTGAAGCCTGGAGCCCCGAGTCCCCTCCCTGCTGGGCCCTGGAATTTTTATAACATGTTGTGGGGAGGTGGGGGCTCAGAAAGAAAGAGGTTGAGAACTCCTGCCTTAGGGGACAGGAGATATTCTCCCCTTCCCCCAGGGGGGGCAATCTCCCCACCAGCCCATCTAGAGCAGGAAATGAGTGAGCTTCTCTCTGACATCATATTGTTCACGCCCTGGGAGACACGTGATTTCTGATAAATAGCCTGGCTGCTGCACTCGATTTCTCATAAACGGCCCGGCTGCTGGCTGAGAGGAAAAGGAAACTAGTTAGTTAGTTTCATGGTGGGAGGTGGCAGAGGAGGAGGGAGGGACTAGCAGAGGCCAGACGCCTGGCAGATGTGGACTAGCAGAAGATACTAGGCTTCCTGTAAACAGGCTGCACTGGGGAATTGGGGTGTCCACATCATGGCCCCTGAACTGGGGTTGAGAACAATGCACGTGCAGAGCAGCCCAGAGAGCGCATGGGTGGAGACGCACATGGGTTGAGACGCGTGGCAAGGCAAGCGCTGCCACAGTGTAACAGACGGATCCCCTCGGGTGTCTCCGAGGTGGGGACCGTTTGCCTAGGACGGGCCTACGCACACTGCTGGTCCTTTTGTCATACCCGTGCCTTCCCGATCCGACAACAGCTTTCTCTGTAGCTTGGCCAAATCTTTCTCCTGCCGCTCAGCGCCAGGCTCAGGTTTTCCCAGGTGATCCTTGTTTCATGATTCCCGAGCACTTGAGGCAATTTCTCTCACGCACCCTTGGATTTGGGGGCGCTGTAGAAGAAAGAGCCTCTGGGGCTCCGCCTACAGTAGGGGCTTTTAGAGGTCTGCTGAGGCCTAGCCCGACCTGGACCTGTTACCCACTCAAGCCCTACTGCGGGGGGGCGGGGGGGATTTTTTGGCCTGAGGGCCACAACTAGGTGGGGAAATTGCATGCAGGGCTATGAATGTAGGGCTGGGGCAGAGGGTTGGGGTGCAGGAGGATGTGCGGGGTGTGGGAGGAAGTGTGGTGTGCAGGAAGGGGCTCAGGGCAAGGGGTTGGGGCGGAGGAGGGGTGCAGGGTTCAGGAGGAGGCTCAGGGCAGGGGGCTGGGGTGCAGGGAGGGGTGCGGAGTGCAGGAGGGGACTCAGGGCAGAGGGTTGGGGGTTCAGGGCAGGGGGTGGGGTGCAGGAGAGGGCTCAGGGCAGGGGGTTGGGGTTCAGGGTGCAGGAAGGATTCAGGGTGCAGGCTCCAGCCTGGCGCCACTTACCTGGAGTGGCAGTGGGACTAAGACAGGCTCCCAGAAGTGGCCCGCACCATGTCCCTGTGGCCCTTAGGGGAGGGGGCAGAGGGCTCCGCGCGTTGCCCTTGCCTGTGGGTTCCACACCTGAAGCTCCCATTGGCCGGGAACGGGGAACCGTGGCCAATGGGAGCTTTGGGGGAGGTATCCGCAGGTGAGGGCAGCGCATGGAGCCTTCTGCCCCCCTTCCCCAGGGGCCGCAGGGACATGGTGCCGGCCGCTTCTGGGTGCGGCGCGGGGCCCACAGCGCCACACCAGTGGCAATCCCACAGGCTGTATCCAAAGCCCTGAGGGGCCAGATCCGGCCCACGGGCTGTAGTTTGCCCACTCCTGCCCTAGTGGGTCAAGTCATTTTTGAGACCTGACCCAAACCAGACACGTCCCCCTGAACCTGAGTCAGCGCCAGCGCCGCCTTCTCCTTGGGGCTCAGCATGGTGGAGGCTTCCCACTCCCTGATCCTGCGATGGTCGCCTGCTGCCCATGGAGTTGCCGTTGTCTGCCAGTCACTACCACCTTGAGTCTCAGCACACACAGCCTCGGCAACCTCACTCCACAGTCAGCAGGAGCAGGGCACGCGGCTTCCACCACGCCGACCCCACGGGCAGGAGGAGGTGATCAGAGACTACCTGACCCGAACCCAAGAGGGTTGGGCTGGAAGCCTGATCCTTGTAGAGGGGTCCCGTTGGGTTTGGATGGGGGTGCAAGGCTCGAGGGCAGTGGTTCTCAACCCATGGCCCGTGGGCCTAATCAGCACAGAGCTGGGACCTATGTGACATCCTCAGGGCCATACAGGTAGTATTGGATGCAGCCCACATAACACATTGTGGGCCACATATGCAGCCCACCAGGGTAAATAGGTTGAGAACCACTGCTCTAGGGGCTTGTGCCCAGTGGGTAAAGCACAGGATTGGGACTCAGCAGCACCTGCCACTTTCCTGCTGGGTGACCTTGGACAAGGCACCTCCCCTTTCCATACCTCAGTTTCCCCATCTGTAGAATGGGAATAATGATCCTGCCCTCCATTGGAAAGCACCTTGAGATCTGCTGATGATCAGAGCTAGACGTGCTTTGCCGCTGTAATCAATCAACTATCGTTAAAGTGTGTGTGTGGGCAGGGGGAGCTAGCATGAACTCAGTTGTACCAGCATAAAAGTGCTTATACCCGCAGTTTATTCTAGTTTAGGATGTAAAATGGACTATACCAATATAAGGGCCCTTGTGTCTTCACTAGGGCTTAGACCAGCATATCATTAAAAATCACACCCTTGTTATGCTGATATAGCTTTTCTGGTGTAGGTCAGGTCTGTAGTAAAACCAGCCCCCCACATGATACAAAGTGTTCTGATAAAAGGGCCATTTTGACAGTATAGCGGCGATCACACTAGTCTAGTGGTTGCCAAATTTGTTCCACTGCTTGTGCTGGGAAAGCCCCTGGCGGGCCGGGCCAGTTTGTGTACCTGCCACGTCCGCAGGTTCAGCCGATCATGGCTCCCAGTCAACGGGGACTGCTGGGAGTGGTGGCCAGTACGTCCCTCGGCCTGCGCCGCTTCCAGCAGCTCCCATTGGCCCGGAGCAGCGAACCGCGGACATTGGGAGCTGCGATTGGCCGAACCTGCGGACGTGGCAGGTACACAAACCGGCCCGGCCCGCCAGGGGCTTTCCCTGCACAAGCGGCGGAACAAGTTTGGGAACCACTGCACTAGCGGCTTTTGCTGACGCAGCTTTGTCCAATGGGGAAGCACACTTTTTTGCACCCTGTGCCAGCAGACGTCTGTAGCATAGACTTGGGCCCTGCCTCAATCCCCGTCGCATTGTTGGCTCAGCTGCTGCTCTCTGGAATCGAGCCAGGCTCCGTTCCTTCTAACAGTTTGTGGTCACGGACTCCATAGCTGGTGAGGGGCTGTCTTAACTTTGCACATTATTATTAATTATTCTGTATTATTACATTGCCTGGGAGTGCCAGTCACGGAGCAGGACCCTGTCGTGCAGAGACAACCTGTGCCTGCCAATAGTTGGGAGAGGGGGCAGAGTGAGGGCGGCCGGCTTCAGCAGTATTACTGAGCATGCTCAGTCCCTGTGAGCATGCTCAGTACAAGCCAAGCAGCTAATATAGTGACCTCCCATGCCCCTGCACGTATCGCCTCTGCCATCGTGCTAGGTGCTGCACAAACATAGAACAAAAAGAGGTTGCCCCAAAGAACTCATTGCGTAAAGGCATGTCTATGCTACAAAATTAAGTCGAACTAGCTTAGGTCGGCATACAGCCGCTGCAGTGCTTGTGTGTGTCTACTTCGCTCCTTGTGTCGGCGGTGTGTGTCCTAACCAGGAGTGTCTGTATCGATTGTGCTGTCAGTGTGGGGCATTGTGGGACAGCTCCTGGAGGCCAGTAACAGTTGGCATAAGCAATGCTGCGTCTATACTGACACTACATTGACCTAACTATGTCCACCTTGACTCTACGCCACTCGTGGAGGTGGAGTGATTAAGGCGATGTAGTGAGGCAGTTACGTCGGTGGGAGCGAAATGTGAGTGTAGACAGGTCTATAGCTAGGTCGACATAGCTGCCTTGCATCGACCTAACTCTGTAGTGTAGACCAGGCCTACGTGTAAAACGAGAGACAACGGATAGCTACAGACAGGAGAGCACAAGGAAACAATGAGACAGCACTTGGCAGCACCAGTATCAGGTTTACAATGGCACCAGTGGTGCCATGGAGCTGGGCCCATGCTCAGAAGGGGCCACAGCCTGCTCTGCTTGCACTGCACCCCGAGACCCCGCCAGCTCACTAGCTCCACCCCACCATGCCCATCACTTGCTCCTCTCTGCCCCCTGGCCCCTCCCGCCATCTCCTCTCTGCTCCCTGGCCGGACC
>NW_020682284.1:0-11016 GCF_002925995.2 Terrapene triunguis
TGAAACCCCTCCTGATTGGTAGAGGATGGTGGTAGGAGTTCTTAGAGTGGTCACACAAACCTCGGAACTCTCCCTGATTGGTCAAATCTTCTCTCAGGGCATTCCTATCAAGGGCAAAACCCATCCTGATTGGTAGAGGACAGTGGGAGGAGTTCTTAGAGGAGTCACTCTTCTCTCGGGGCATTCCTATCAAGGGCAAAACCCATCCTGATTGGTAGAGGACAGTGGGAGGAGTTCTTAGAGGGGTCACATGACACACTTTGCTTCCGGTCATGTGTCCGCCTTGACCCTGGAAGTAATACCCCCATGGGGTGGGACTTCCAATGACCGGTGGGCAGGGCTTATTGGGTCAAGGTGTGGGGTTAATGTTTGATTGACAGTAGGGCCCTTATACTACTCGCTCCCGCTACCCAAAATTGGAAGAAGAGAGAGGCAACTATTATACTGGGCAGTATTAGCCGTTGTACTACTGCTCAGATGCTGTAAGTGAGAGAAGGATGAGGCCCTGTAAAGTAGCCTGGGTTGATTTTTATTACTCAAAGCATTTTTATTACACATCAGGACATCTAGTCATTCTGATGGCCGTGCAGCCTCTGGACAAGCTCAGTGATAAGCGTGTACATTATACTGCTTGCTCAGGGGTCATTACTATAGTAAGAGCCAAGTACCAGTCCAGATCCTCAAATACACCTGAGCTCTAGACTCTGGGTTGTTCTAAATTATGCTGTCTCGAAACAGCCATTGCTGCACTGGAGATTGCTGTAGCACAACGCACACCATGTGTGCCATCTTCTGTTTCCAGCTCACACCCCATATACTTGGGTGGGAAGCTAGGAGTTGGTGACATACAGCCAGCTACACTGGCAGTACACTATATATGCTAGTTCTCTGTGTTAGGCATTTGCACATGCTGGGGAATTCCTAGCTGCCTCTTAGGGCAGCTTTATGGCTACTTTGTCCTGCTCCACTGCAACATAGGGCAGCAAAAAGGTGACTTTACCACTAATCTCACCCCTATTTATGCTCCTACATGTGATTGTTAGGAGTCAAAGTTTAGGAATCCAGGTTTGGAAAATTCACTCACCTGGCATAAAGTTGTCTGATGTCAACCAAAGGACAAATATGCCTATAAACATCAGTCCCCTTGTTTTTCAAGTATCTATTTTAAACACCACAATGCTGATAGAGATTTAATCAGCACGGCTGCAGGTGGCTATCATGAGTATTTAGGCATCTAACTGCAGATTTTAGTGCTTAACTTTAGCCACCCAAGGCCTTTGTATTTGTATTGCCCAATCCTATGAGTTGCTGAGTGTTCTCAAACTCCCACTGATGTTATTGGGAGATAAGGATGCTCTGCCCTTCAGAGAAGGCGCTCAGCAGATAGAACTCATCCTCCAAAGTTAGCTACTATGATCCTCCACCTCATAGAAAAAGGTCACTGAATGGTCAGGTTTCTAGTCTCCATCACCACCTCATTCTCCAGTTTACTGTCCCCCTGGGTTCAGGCCTGTGGGGATTCACCAGGCAGCAGTTAGCAAAGGAGGGTGAAAGGCAGAGGGAGTCTGGGATGTTATTGCTTATAGCTCTCAATGGGGAGACAATGTTCCTGTAACAGTTGAATATTGGAAGGAAATCAATAGAGATCCCTGCTGAATTGACACATTCTGCTCATTCAAAAGCGACTATATTAAGTAATATGGGTTCCCCTAATCTTGTAGTGTTTCCTGTTTTGGTGATTGTTTTCTATATCGTATCCAGCAGCTCATTCCCGGTCTATGTTATCAGATTGGTATTCCCTAGTATTCTCCACTCTGTTTATGTGTATTAAGGGGCACTGGACAAATACTCATGACTCTTCACATTTCTTTTTCAGGTGCTGGCCAAGTATCTCACAAAGAAGGTCATCTGTAAATAACCCAGCCCCAGATTTTGGATTTACTGTGCACACATTTCCTACTAAACTGTTTGAAGTATCTGTTTCAATTGCTCAGAGGCCTGATTTCTTCTTTCAGAGAAATTGGGGCTTCCTGCATGTCCACTGTAACCATGATGTGGGGGCTTCCTCCCTTACCCTTTCTCTGCAGAGATGGAAGAAGACCTCAGTTCAGTGCCTCTCTGGGGTTTCTAACCACTCTTCCAGGATCTCCACTGTGATGAAATGGGGGATTTTCTTATATTTTTGTGGGTTTTCCAATGGTTTGCATGCAGAGGGAGTGGGACTCAGTGCCATGGATGTTACTGGTTTAACGAGGTGAGGGGAGAGGGAGTTTGTTATTACAGAGGACCAGAAAGGGAACTTGGGACCCCAGCCGATGGCCTGGAGGATGGACACCCCAGCGACCGCTGACCTGATTACCCAGAGACCCAGCTCAGGAGTCACAGCCGATTCTAGCCAGTGGGAGGACAATGGGCTGTGAAGAGAGGACCCCATGACCCAACCAGCCAGTTCCAGCCAGAGGAGGGCAGAGAGAAAGGAGGCCCAGACGACCCTGTTTACCTGGAAAGAAGACAATGGACAGAGGGGGGCTTGGGGCCGGTGATCTCAGATGCAGCTGGGAAGCAGGGGGGGCTCTGGGCTGGAGAGGAGGGGCAGGCAGAGCCCACCTGGATGCAAGGAGACTGGGATGTACTGGGCTGAGGGAGGTCAGGCCTGAGGCCCTGAGTGTTTCCTGTGTTGTGTTCAATGCTCAATAAACCTTCCTGTTTTATGCTGGCTGAGAGTCACTCCGGTCTAGAGAACAGGGTTGCATCGTCCCCTTCAGGAGGAGGGAGGCCCGGGGGGGGTCCAGAGCGAGTGGATTCCCTGAGGGGGCCCACGGCAAGAGACAGACTTGTTAAGGCTCAGAGAGGTGCGGCTCCAGGAGGTGGAGGGGCCTAACCCCGAGAGAGAGTGGACCCCCGAGAAGGGCTGTCTCACTGAAAGGGGTGCCCCCCCACGGACCGCACAGGGCCACAAGTGGGCACGATCTGTGAGTCCATGACACCAACAAAGTTAGATCTAATCCCTGTAGTTAGTGATCTGGGGTCTGGTTCTTAATCATATTCTCATCTTTGTTTTTCTGGGAATTCAGTGTTGCTGATGAATTCTAGGTTGTAAGTGGAATGGACTGTGTTCTGGTGAGTTATCCTCCCTGCTGTCTAGTCTATTTCTGGGTCAGAAGGCTATCTGTGAACCGCGTCTGTTTACTTACAGGCTTAGGATAGGTGCCTGCAATAGTGGGCGAGGGAAGGCATCTCTGCTTTTCTAAGCCAAGTCCCTGTTTGTGTACTGCAAGACTTTATCCGAGAGGAACCATTGGATTCCCTAGCTTCCCCCACTGCACTACAAGGGAATGACTGTCATTGGGTATCTCTGATAGGGTATGTCCCGCTGTGCTCACTGGTCTTGTGACTTCTCCGTATCAGGGACCAGCTCATTTTGTTAATAATTCACATTGGACTAGACCTAGGGTGAACGCTGCAAGGTCAGTTCGCTGTGGGGCTCACCAGTTAAACTCCACAGTTCAGAGAATCCTAGAAATGTACGGCTGGAAGGGTCCTAGAAAGATCATCCCGTCCGGCACTATACTTAGACCGTCCCTGACAGCTCTTTGTCTAATGGGTTCTTAAAAACCTCCAATGATGGGGATTTCACAACCTCCCTTTGAGGCCTATTCCAGAGCTTATCTATCTTTATAGTGAGAACGTTCTTCCTAATATCTAACCTAAATCTCCCTTGCTGCAGATTAAGCTGATTCCTACTTCTCCTACTTCCAGTGCACATGGAGAACAGTTGGTCAGGGTCCTCTTTGTAACAGTCCTTAACATAGTTGAACACAATTTGAGCATATTTGAGGGTTGGCTAAGATAAAGAGGCCCCTGGAGGAGGGAAAGCAGGTTACAGGGGTATGTGTGCAGCTTTCTTGGGGTGCCCAGGCTCTGAGTCACCTTGTTACCCATATGGCTAGAGGAAGATTTTCTCAGAGAGCTGATATCTAGTCAAGCATAACATCACCGGTCTGTTAGCCATCCTACCAATCTCCACAGGGCTCTGCCAGCCCTTGCTCTGCCTTGCACGGTAACAGTAGTTGCACCGCAGCCCCCAAGCCTCTCTGAAAGTGTCCCCCAGTAGCATCGGGTTACTGTCACAGGACACTCACAGAAATTACCAGGGAACAGAATCCAAACAGCTTGATTGGTACAGCTCAAGATCAGATCGTTTATAACCTCGCAGCAATGAGATATATGTATAGTGGAACAATCCTAAATTTATTATCAAAGATTTAGATTTAAGAGGTACTGAGTCAGGATAATGGAAACAGAACTGGTTACATATAAAATGAAAATCATAACATGCTTCTTAGAGTCTAAATTTTACCTTAACAGGCTAAAATCAATTATTACAGCATTTTTTTCACCTAAAGCAATCTCCCAGCAGCATTAACCAACATGGGATCCAACTTTCCTGAGGAAGGAAAAAGGCTTTTTGCATGCTGTTACCAGATGTGCCCGTCACTTTGGGTAGGCTCATTGATTAGGGTTACTCTTCTGGGGGAGGGGGGTCTGTAATTCTATCAATGTGCTGCTTGTGTCACTTGTGTGTTCATATGGAGCTCTACTTCCTTCTGCAAGTCCCCTCCCAATGGAGCTACCCTGCAGGACCTAGGTTCCCCAGGGCTGGGTTCCTCCAGCCCTAGAACTAGAGCGTCCCCTACCACATTGGCTGGGAGAGTGCATGCAATGAGCCATCCAGCTGAGCCAGCGTCTCCCCCAGGGAGAGCGCCCCCTACCACCTAGGCTGGGAGAGCACATGCAATGAGTGGCGAGTCTGACAGCCCCAGCTGGCATCCACCCTGGGCTGGGACGCCCCCATCCCCAGAGCACCCGGGCTGCTCTCAATCCAACACCTGCAGCCAGGAAGGGATTGAAGTCAAGTCAGCCCAGGTGAAAACCTGAGTCCCATGGAGGGGTCAGAGGCAGCTGGTCAGGTCTTGCCTGGCCCCTGTGGAAACAGCACAGCTGCTGGCCTGGACAGCGCCCGCCCAGAGCGCTGGGATGCCTGAGTCATTTTTGCTGCAGGAAGGGCATGGACGAGGCTGAGAGTAACAGGGGTGCCCATTACCCTGGGGTGGAAGGGGTTAAAGACAGCAGGGAGAGGCAAAATTAAGTGATTATAAGTAACGGGCATAGAGATCAAAGCTGATTACACAAGAAATAGAAACACAGTTTAAATTCTAACTTTAACAGACTAAGCAAGATTTGAATGTCTCACCCTAACAGATGGTACACACTGGACAACTTTCCAGCCTGAGACCAAACTTCCCCAGTTCATAGTCTGTGTCCTCCAGACATTCTTCCGGATGTTGTGATGTGGGAGGGAGGTGTCTGTCTCCTTCCCTGGTTCCCCTCCAACAGAGTCAGAGGCCCTGCCTCTTATACTTCCTGTCCCGCCTCTCACATTCTGGCATGAAGGTTAGATCTCCCTCCCCAACAAAAATGTATAGGGTTATTCAAGAGGATTATATAGAACTTCTAGAGGATCAAGTGAGAAGAATAGCTGAAACCAGCAACTATCTCCTTGTCTTCACTGAATCGATCTCCACTCAACCTGATGATTGCAAAATGTTTCAGGAATGCCTGTGTCAGCAGATTGTTTATGCACTATGTCACAAGATACTAGATATCTTAAAGTCCTCCATGCCTGGAAGATTGGCCATGCCAACTAATAAGTGCTGTTGGAGCCAGCAATATGTCTATGCTAGATACTGGCATCAGCAGTGCCTACCTCTAACAAGGCAGAGAGACAGTTTCAGGTTCTTTCAGTTGAGTTTGAATATCTCTACCCACACCCAATACCTGGATCCTTGGTGGTAGCTGCAGTGCATGAGCCATCCAGGCAGCAAGGGCCTCAGAAAATGATTTCAAAAGAAAAGGATCCCAAAAAATTTAGATTTGGCAGAAAGAACTATTTGTGGTCAAGTTTACAAATGCACATTGCTAATTACCAAGCACTCCTGGCCAAATAAGATTTTTATCTGGGACATGGTATCACAATTTGTTGGAAAACTCTCTCAAGACAACATGGAAGAATGAAAGTCCATTATTGGTGATTAACAACTGGTGACCTTTACATCTTTGCTGACTGATGTTAGATGCACCATACACAGTGGCATGAACAATTGCCATTTTCAGAGATACCGAAGGAGGTCCAGACAACAGTTGAGGAGCTCACATTCAAAGGTTGTGATCTCTTCAGTGCAAAAAACAATTAATCCCTGCACTCCCTAAAATGCAGCGGTGTGGGAACTGACCATTAGCCAGAGCAACTTGGTGACAGATTGCTGTAGTACCAACTTCTCATTATTGTCCTTTTAACATAGTTTTTACATGTAATTTTTTAAAGTTTTAAAAAAACTGAAAAAACAAATTTCATCATGTGACCTTATGACACCCACATGGTTCATCAGTAGGGTTGGAATCTTTAGACTCAGATTTTAAGGCAAGAATGGACCATTGTGATCATCTAGTCTGACAACCTACACATCATCCCTAACTGTTTTTTCTACAGGACCCCTGCTTCCTTCAGTGCACAGAATGTTGACCTGTCTAGGGATGAATAGGGGTTGTGTAGTGAAGGGTTGCCTGTAAGAACTCTGCTTTATCTATCCACTCCTGTAATAGACTCCTAACCTCTGGCTGAGTTACTGAAGTCTTCAAATCATGATTTTAATACCTCAAGTTACAGAGAATCCATTTACTCTACTTGAAACCAGTTAGTGATCTGTGCCCTATGCTGCAGAGAAAGGCGAACCATCCCCAGGGTCTCTGCCAATCTGACCTGTGGAAAAATTCCTTTCCAACCCCAAATATGGTGATCAGGTAGACCATGACCATGTTGACAACACTCACCAGCCAGACGCCTGGGAAAGAATTCACTGTAGTTACTCAGAGCCCTCCCCATCTAGTGGCCCATCTGCAGCGATTGGGGATATTTGCTACTAGCAGTTTCAGACCTCTGTGATTTGAGATGACAGAGTAAATCTATAGCAATAGTAGGTTGTCATCTTATATGTAGATCAGCACTAGAGGGGGATGAGATACTTTGCCAGTAGGTTTCACAGATATTTGATGATGATGGAATGATGAAACTCAAGAATCTCTTTGGTTCTATTCCAAGCTCTGGAGGGCAGTGTACTCTAAGTGATCACAGACCCTTCTGCATGTTCCCCTAAGCTTGACCCCTTGTGTACCATCCCATCCAGTCCCAGTCCCTTTTCTTCCCCATCCCTGGCTCCTTGTCTCAGTCCCATTCTCCTCACCTACTTAGATCCAGTCTCTACTCCTCAGGCTTCTCATCCTAGTCCATCTCCTTGCACAACCAGTCTAGTTCCCCCTCCTGGCTCCTTTCCTGGTATCTCTCATCTCCTCCTGGTCTCCAGTTGTCCCTAAGTCCCTGTTTCCTGCCCTCCATCTGGTTCCCAGTCCCAGTTTCAGTCATCCTGGGGTTTATCATAAAATCTCAGTCATTCCCCCACCCATGCTCTGATTCCTTCTCAGTCTCCACTCCTTCCCTGTTTCTTCTCCTTGGCTCCTTGTTCTAATCTCTTTTCCCAAACAGACCCAGTTCTCCCCATCCAAACAAGCTCCTTGTCAGATGTATCACCTCTGCCCCCATTCCTCCACTCAATGGCTTCCAGTATGTCTCTTTGTACAGACAGTCCCAGTCTCCTCCTCTTCCCACAGCTTTTCATCTGATCTCAGTGTTCTCCCAACTGGCTCTCAGTCCTCTTGCTCCCCCTCCATTTCCCTCACCTTCTCCCAGTTCCTGTCTCCCCCAGCTCTGTCAGTCTCCTTGCCCAGCAGCTCCCAGTCTCCCTCTACTGCTCCATCCTCCCAGACCCAGTTTTTCTCCCTGCAATCCCTCTCTCAACAGGCTCCTTGTCCAAATCTTTTTCCTTTTCTTCCTCAACCCAGTTCATCTCTTGTCCCCTCTGTGTTTGAGTCAGATGGCTTCTTCCGCCATGGTGCTTGGGGCTAGTAGGGTGTCATTGAGAGCACAGGAGAGACAAGCTCCCTGTTCTCAGTTATGGTGCCTGGGCCCACCTTATATTATGGTAGTCTTTAATTACATCATCACTCACTATTTTTTCCACAGAACCCCTTCTTCCTTCAGTGCACAGAATGTGGATCTGCTCTAGGGATTACCAAGGATTGTGTAATGAAGGGTTGTCTGTAAGACCCCTGCTCCATTTGTTTCAGATGCTGGAAGCTGTGCGCCTTTTGTAAACTGGGATAATGGCAGGCCTATGCCTGCTCATAGCTCAAAGGCCCCCTCCTCAACTGAGGGGGAGAGGCCAGTGTAATTGCAGGGGACAACAAATGAAAAAACACGGATGGGAGTGAAGGTCAGGATGAAAATCAGGTAACCGGAAGGGGACATTGAGTAGACACCCAACATTGCCCATTGCTCCTCAAAGATGTCTAAGGAGTCAGTGGACACTAACCGAGAACTCTGCTTGGAGGTGTGACTGAACAAAGGAACAGGAAATAGGACCCACAGTTGCAGAGTACCCCCTGTCCAACTTCCTCCTCCAGGTATGATGGATGGCCATTTGGTCAGCACCAGGAGGAGGTTGACGAGGTGGTCTTGCAACTTTGTGGGGCCATGGCTAGGATGTACATAAATCAGGTGTGTGACGGGTTGGATCACAGAAACCCCCTTGGGAACTGCCAACTGATGTGCCAAGACTACTTCTGCCCCTGATTTCCTTGCCAGCTTGGGACTCCAGCACCCTGTCTTGTTGAGCCAGACACGCCAGTCTGCTCCAACACAGACCCAGGGTCTGAACCACATGCCCCAAAGTTGCAGACTTAACTGAAAGCAGGTTAAGAAGTGTTCCTGTCTTTAACACTCAGATGCCCAACTCCCAATGGGGTCTAAACCCCAAATAAATCCATTTTACCCTGTATAAAGCTTACAGGGTAAACTCATAAATTGTTCGCCCTCTATAACACTGATAGAGAGCTATGCACAGCTGTTTGCCCCCCCAGGTATTAATACATACTCTGGGTAAATTAATAAGTAAAAAGTGATTTTATTAAATACATAAAGTAGGATTTAAGTGGTTCCAAGTAGTGACAGACAGAACAAAGTGAATTACCAAGTAAAATAAAACAAAACATGCAATTCTGAGCCTAATACAGTAATATAATAAAACTGAATACAGATAAAATCTCACCCTCAGAAGTTCCAGTAAGTTTCCTTTTACAGACTAGTCTCCTTCTAGTCTGGGTCCAGCAATCACTCACCCCCTTTAGTTACTGTACTTTGTTCCACTCTCTTCAGGTAGCCTCTCCACCCCCAAGGATATCTCTTTAGCCAGCTGAAGACAAAATGGAGGGGTTTCCCAGAGGTTTAAATAGACTCTCTTGTGTGTGAAGACCCCCTCCTCTCTCCTATGCAAAGTCCAGCTTCAAGATGGAGTTTTTGGCATCACATGGGCAAGTTACGTGTCCATGCATGACTCAGTTTTTACAGGCAGCAGCCATTGTTTATATGCTACCCTGAACGTCCTCAGGTAGACTTCTTATGTGGATTGGAGCCTTCCAAGATTCATTGTCCTTTAAGTGTTTCTTGATTGGGCACTTAATTTGCACATTCCTTTCTCAAGAAGCTGACCAAATGCTTTACTAAGGCTACTTAGAAATCAAGCAAGTACATAGCCAATATTCATAACTTCGAATACAAAATGATGCATGCATTCAAATAGGATGAATAGATTCAGTAGCTCATAACCTTTACAGAGGTCACATAGCATATGTAGCATAAAACATATTCCAGTTATATGTGTGTGTGTGTGTATACACACACACACACACACACACACACACACACACACACACACACACACAGCATATTTCCATAAAGCCTTATGGGGTGCACTGTCACAAGGTGATGTGGATTAAAGTGCAGCCTCTGGAGGAGTCGGAATAGGGGCTGCAACCTGATCCACATAAATGTGCACCAGAGTCTCCCTCTCACTACAACAAGGACAGGTGTCTGATTTTTTTCCAGACTAAGACTCAAGACAAGATGACCGAGCTATAGGCTAAAATATCCTTGCACCATGTTTCTGCCTGATTTTAAAGCAGGGACTTTTTGCATGTGAAGCAACTGTGATAACCATTACATTACAGAAACCCACCTTGGAATGTGTTTGGTGAATGAGGCAGGTGATTGCAGGGGGAAAAAAGGACAGTTTCATGGTTAAGTCAGTTAAGTGCTGGCCTGGAGAACTGGAGACTATCCCTGCCTCTGCCACAGAGTTCCTATGTGATGCTAGGCAAGTTGCTTGAACCAGACTTTTCCCAAGTGGTCACTAGTTGTGAATTCCTCACTTTTGGGGTGCTCAATTTGAAATCCTGATGCCTGATTTGCAGGAGAGCAGAGCTCTCTCAGCTGAAACTGAAGTCAATAGGAACTGTATCTTGAGCAAATAATGTGCTAAATATTCTGAAAAATCAGGTCCTAAATGTCTCATATTGGGCAGTCAAATTTTTTCTCTTAATCTGTTCCCCATCTGTAAAATAGGGAAAACAATACCCACTTGTATCACAGGGATGTTGTGAAGATTGATTAATATTTGTTAAGCACTCAGATCCTATAGAGATGAGCACCATAAAACTCATGTTGAAATTAATAGTTCTGCATTGAAAGCAGGGTTTGGCTAGTGTGTAGTAAATCAGACCTAGGGCCACATAACGAATATTTAAAATAATTAAAAATATTGAACAGCTGTTCATTAAATGAGTACCATCCCTCCTGTGCACTGAATCAGGCAGGGTTTTGTGTTAAAAATAATATTCAGTCATGTAATTAAAGATTCAGAGCTCCGGTATGAAACTGCAGAAAAACCTGAGTGTCTCTGGATAAAGTTGAGAAGTGTGAGCAACAAGGGTGATGTCGTGGTCGGAGTCCGCTATAGATCACCAGACCAGGGGGATGAGGTGGACGAGGCTTTCTTCTGGCAACTA
>NW_020682285.1:0-7397 GCF_002925995.2 Terrapene triunguis
TTTTGTTCAATATCTTAATTAATGATCTGGAAGATCATAGAATATCACGGTTGGAAGGGACCTCAGGAGGTATCTAGTCCAACCCCCTGCTCAAAGCAGGACCAATCACCTTAAAAACCTCTAAGGAAGGAGATTTCACCACCTCCCTAGGTAACCCATTCCAGTGCTTCACCACCCTCCTACTGAAAAAGTTTTTCTTAATATCCAACCTAAAGCTCCCCCACTGCAACTTGAGACCATTACTCCTTGTTACCCTCCACTCCTAAAGACCAGCAGGTGATGGTCAGGCTTGACAAAGCCCTGGCTGCGATGATTTAGTTGGGGATTGGTCCTGCTTTGAGCAGGGGGTTGGACTAGATGACCTCCCGAGGTCCCTTCCAACCCTGATATTCTATGAAAGGCTTACTGGGTGGGATGAGTTTCTTCTATGACCCACTGTGAGCTGAGTGTCCTTAATAGGCCATCAACACATAGCTGTCTGACCCTAATGTAAATTCTATCTGGGGGATGTTACCCAGGAATACAACACGTGTAAGATACCAGTACATAGCCAATATTCATAACTTCAGATACAAAGATGATACATGTATGTAAACAGGATAATCATACTTAGCAAATCATTATTTTTCCATTGACACCTTACATGACATACTTTGTACAAGATTTGTTGTAATTGTATAACGGTGGCAATATCGATGATATATATGGTCATATTCAATTATACAGCATCACAGTCTATTTCAGAGTTTAAATACCCTCTATGGTTAGAAAATTTCCCCATATATTTAACCTAAATCTCTCTGCAGATTAAGCCCATTACTACTTGTCCTATCTTCACTGGATATGAAGAACAATTAATTACCAACCTCTCGATAACGGCCCTTAACATATTTAAAAACTGTTATCTGGTCCATCTCCCAGTGGTCTTTTCTCAAGACCAAACATGCCCAGTTTTTTAAACCTTTACTCATAAGTCAGGTTTTCTGAACCTTTTATCATTTTTGTTGCTCTCCTCTGGACTCTCTCCAAATTATCCACATCTTTCCTAAAGTAAGATGCCCAGAAATGGACACAGTACTCCAGCTGAGACCTCAAAGAAGAAGTAGAATGGGACATTTACCTCCCATATCTTACATAGGACTCTCCTGTTAATACAGACCAGGATGATATTAGCTATTTTCTCAACTGCATCATTGGTCCTCCATGAGTTCTCAAGAAGGGTTTCTACAGGTATTTTAGCAACAAGAAGGTGGTCAGGGATGTGTGGGACCCTTACTGATCGGGGAGCCAACATAGTGACAGATGATGTGGAAAAAGCTGAAGTACTCAATGCTTTTTTTTGCCTCGGTCTTCACAGACAAGGTCAGCTCCCAGACTGCTGCACTGGGCAACACAGTATGGGGAGGAGGTGAGCAGCCCTCAGTGGTGAAAGAACAGGTTAAGGACTATTTAGAAAAGATGGATGTGCACAAGTCCATGGGTCCAGATTTAATGCATCGAAGGGTGCTGAGGGATTTGGCTGATGTGATTGCAGAGCCATTGGCCATTAGCTCTGAAAATTCGTGGCGATTGGGGGAGGTCCTGGACAATTGGAAAAAGGCAAATATAGTGCCCATATTTAAAAAAGGGAAGAAAGAAAACCCGGGGAACTATAAACCGGTCAGCCTCACTTCAGTCCCTGGCAAAATCATGGAGCACATCCTCAAGGAATCCATTTTGAAGCACTTGGAGGAGAGGAAAGTGATCAGGAACAGTCAGCTTGGATTCACCAAGGGCAAGTCATGCCTGACCAACCTGATTGCCTTCTATGAGGAGATAACTGGCTCTGTAGATATGGGGAAAGCGGTGAATGTGATATATCTTGACTTTAGCAAAGCTTTTGAGATGGTCTCCCAGAGTATTCTTGCCAGCAAGTTAAAGTAGTATGGATTGGATGAATGGACTATAAGGTGGATAGAAAGCTGGCTAGATTGTCGGGCTCAACGGGTAGTGATCAATGTCTCCATGTCTAGCTGGCAGCCGGTATCAAGCGGAGTGCCCCAAGAGTCGGTCCTGGGGCCAGTTTTGTTCAATATCATTATTAATGATCTGGATGATGGCATGGATTGCACCCTCAGCAAGTTCACAGGTGACACTAAGCTGGGGGGAGAGGTAGATACGCTGGAGGGTAGGGACATAGGCGCCGACTCCGTGGGTGCTCCGGGGCTGGTAGCTCCCCGTGACCCCGCCCCGCCCCCCTGCTCCAGCTCGCCTCCGCCTCCTCCGCGAACGCGCTGCCGCGTCCTGCTTCTCCCCCCTGTTTCGCGGGGCAGGGAGGGAAGGGGGAACACAGCAGCGCTGGGGGAAGAGGCGGGGCTGGGGTGGGGATTTGGGGAAGGGATCCAATAGGAGCAGGGATGGGGTGGAGTTGGGGCAGGGACTTTGGGGAAGGGCTTGGGATGGGGGCGGGGAAAGCGTGGAGTCGGGGCGGAGCCAGGGGCGGGGGGTGCGAGCACCCACCGGCGCCGGAGAAAGTTGGTGCCTATGGGTAGGGTTAAGGTTCAGAGTGACCTAGACAAATTAGAGGATTGGGCCAAAATAAATCTGATGAGGTTCAACAAGGACAAGTGCAGAGTCCTGTACTTTGGAAGGAAGAATCCCATGCACCGCTACAGGCTGGGGTCTGACTGGCTAAGCGGCTGTTCTGCAGAAAAGGACCTGGGGATTACAGTGGATGAGAAGCTGGATATGAGTCGGCAGTGTGCCCTTGTTGCCAAGAAGGCTAAAGGCATATTGGGCTGTATTAGTAGGAGCAGATCGAGGGAAGTGATTATTCCCCTCTATTCAGCACTGGTGAGGCCACACCTGGAGTATTGTGTCCAGTTTTGGTCCTCCCACTACAGCAGGGATGTGGACAAATTGGAGAGAGTCCAGCGGAGGGCAACAAAAATGATTAGGGGGCTGGGGCACATGACTTACAAGGAGAGGCTCGGGGAACTGGGCTGTTCTCTATTTTAAGTCTGCCGAAGAGAAGAGTGAGGGGGGATTTGATAGCAGCCTTCAACTACCTGAAGGAGGGTTCCAAAGAGGAGGGAACTAGGCTGTTCTCAGTGGTGGCAGATGACAGAACAAGAAGCAATGGTCTCAAGTTGCAGTGGGGGAGGTCTAGGTTGGATATTGGGAAACACTATTTCACTAGGAGGGTGGTGAAACACTGGAATGGGTTACCTAGGGAGGTGGTGGAATCTCCATCCTTAGAGGTTTTTAAGGCCCAGCTTGACAAGCCATGGCTGGGATGATTTAGTTGGTGTTGGTCCTGCTTTGAGCAGGGGATTGGACTAGATGACCTCCTGAGGTCTCTTCCAACCCTGATATTCTATGATTCTATGATTTTAACAGCAAAATACGACCATATGAACTACGCCAAATTTAACACCTTTATTGACCACCTTCCAGAGTCACAACAGGAACAATTTCAGGCCATTATACACAAAGGGCATTTAGTGGTGAGAACAGCACTCCAGACCACACTAGATGCCGCAGATATAGCAGCCCGCTTGCTTTCAACAGTGGTCATGATGCGACGGGCATGGTGTTGCATCTTTTGGGACTGCCGAAGGAGGTACAGGTGACAGTCAAGAACTTTCCTTTCGAAGGCTCCAAATTGTTTGCAGATAAGACCAATGCATTGCTTGACACTCTTGAAGACTTCAGGGCCATGCTACGGTTACTGGGGATCTATACACTTGGACAGAAAAGGAAATTTAGTCATAGCGGAAAAATTTCAGAGGTGTAAACCATTAGGCCCTCAGTCCTCAACATCACAACCTTCCCCTCTGAAACACCAGTTTTGATACCTTGGTTGAGGCCCGGAGAGACCACTCCCTGCAACATCAGCTGCAACTTTCTCACCTCTCGCATCCCTTTAGATGCCACATTGCTCTGTTCCAAAATTAGGAACACATAACAACCAACAGATGGGTTCTGGAGATTATCTCCAATGAATATTCTATTCATTTCACACATACTCCCACCCTCCCTCCCCGCCTCTCTTCAGGGACCCTTCTCATGAGAGACTGTTAAGACAGGAAATAGATCACTTCATATGCCTGGGAGCCATCGAATCCATACCTGTACATTTCAGAGGCAGGTTTTTTATTCTCGATACTTCCTTTTTCCCAAGAAAATGGGAGGTTGGAGACCCATACTGGAACTCAGAGCACTAAACAAATACATGAAGGCTCAAAAATTCAAGATGGTCACACTAGCAGCAATTGTTCCATCTCTGGAACAGGGAGATTAGTTCTCAGCCCTCAACCTCTAGGACGCATATTTCAACATATCCATTCTACTGTGCCACAGATGATTCTTCAGGTTTACCCTAGGTCAGGACCATTACCAGTACAGAGTACTCCCCTTCAGCCTCTCATTGACTCCCAGTGTATTCATAGATTCATAGACTCTAGGACTGGAAGGGACCTCGAGACGTCATTGAGTCCAGTCCCCTGCCCTCATGGCAGGACCAAATACTGTCTAGACCATCCCTGATAGACATTTATCTAACCTACTCTTAAATATCTCCAGAGATGGAGATTCCACAACCTCCCTAGGCAGTCTATTCCAGTGTTTAACCATCCTGACAGTTAGGAACTTTTTCCTAATGTCCAGCCTAAACCTCCCTTGCTGCAGTTTATGCCCATAGCTTCTTGTTCTATCCTTACAGGCTAAGATGAACAAGTTTTCTCTCACCTTCTTATGACACCCTGTCAAGGCTGCTTCCCCACTCTGAACTTTAGGGTACAAATGTAGGGGCCTGCATGAAAACTTCTAAGCTTAACTACCAGCTTAGATCTGGTCCGCTGCCACCACTCCCAAAGTGCTAATTCCCTTCCCTGGGTAGCCTTGAGAGACTCTTCACCAATTCCCTGGTGAATACAGATCCAAACCCCTTGGATCTTAAAACAAGGAGAAATTAACCATCCCCCTCCTTTCTCCCACCAACTCCTGGTGGATCAAGATCCAACCCCCTTGGATCTAAAAACAAGGAAAAATCAATCAGGTTCTTAAAAAGAAGACTTTTAATTAAAGAAAAAGGTAAAAATCATCTCTGTAAAATCAGGATGGAAAATAACTTTACAGGGTAATCAAACTTAAAGAGCTTAGAGGAATCCCCTCTAGCCTTAGGTTCAAAGTTACAGCAAACAGAGATAAACACTCTAGTAAAAGGTACATTTACAAGTTGAGAAAACAAAGATAAAAACTAACACGCCTTGCCTGGCTGTTTACTTACAAGTTTGAAATATGAGAGACTTGTTCAGAAAGATTTGGAGAGCCTGGATTGATGTCTGGTCCCTCTCAGTCCCAAGAGTGAACAACCCCCAAAACGAAGAGCACAAACAAAAGCCTTCCCCCCACCAAGATTTGAAAGTATCTTGTCCCCTTATTGGTCCTTTGGGTCAGGTGTCAGCCAGGTTACCTGAGCTTCTTAACCCTTTACAGGTAAAAGGATTTTGGAGTCTCTGGCCAGGAGGGATTTTATAGTACTGTACACAGGAGGGCTGTTACCCTTCCCTTTATAGTTATGACACACCCTTTTAGATACCTGATATTCTCCAAGGTCCTCTCCATAGTAGCAGCTCATCTACGCACTTGGGGATCAAGATTTACCCATACTTGGTCAACTGTCTCCTCAGGGCCTGCTCCTTTAAAGATGCCCTATAGATCACGCATGGAACTATGGACTTATTCACAAAGCTGGGTCTACAAATCAATGTCCAAAAATCGACCTTAACTTAAAGTACTTGGAGTTTATAGGGGCCGATCTCGACTCTCGGCAAGCGAGAGCACTCTGCCCTCCACACGGATTCCACAGCCTGGCTATGCTCATTTAGACAATTCAAGCCAGCCCACAAACATCAGCCAGACACTGCCTCCAGCTTCTGGGACACGTACCGGCAGGTGCGTTTGTAATATCTCATGCCAGATCACACATGAGGGGTCTACAGGCGTGGTCTAGATCTGTTTACAGACCAACAATGACAGGTTAGAGTTAGACAAACCTCTCTCACCCTCTAGTGTCAAACACTCCCCGGATTGGTGGAAAGACCCAACAATTGTCTGAATGGGGGTCCCATTCACACAATCACCACCCTCGACATTGCTTCAAACTGTGGATGCATCCCTAATTGGCTGGAGAGCGAATTTCAACAACCTCAAGTCTCAGGGCAAGTGGTGCCCTACGGGGACAACTCTCCACATCAACCTCCTCTAACTCAGAGCGGTCAGAAGTGCTTGTGCTCACTTTCTTCCACTGATCGGACAATATGGTGTTTACGTATCACATAAATCGTCAAGGGATGCCAGATCATCCTTCCTGTGTATGGAAGCGCTAAAGCTACGGAATTGGTGCATTCGCCACAATGTTTTAATATCAGCAGCCTACCTACCAGGAGTGCAGAACATAACAGCAAACAGTCTCGGTTGCAAGTTCTCACACAACCACAAGTGGGAAATGAACCCAACAGTGCACCAGAGCATATTCTAGCAGTGGGGGACCCCAACAATAGACTTGTTCACTATTTACCTGAACAGGAATTCCCACTCTATTCCTCCAGATCCGATCTCCGGAAACACTCATTAGTTTTGAAGAGCCTGTCTAGACCACCTTTTGAACCTATGGCTGCTAGTTCCCTTACATATCTATTGATGAAGATGGCATTTATGGTGGCCATCACCTTGGTGAGAAGACTAGAAGAGATAGCGGCATTAATGGTGCACTCCCTCCTCCTCCCCCCACCCCTTTTACAGTATGCTTTAAAGACAAGGCTTCTCTTAGGCCACTTCTGAAGTTCATCCCCAAGGTGATCTCGTCTTTTCACATAAACCAACTGATTCACCTCCCGATCTTTTATCCTAAGCCTCACTATGATAACAAGGAGGCTATACTGCATACGTTGGACATTAGGAGACCTGTAGCCTTGTATCTGGACAGAGAAATCTCCTAAGCTTTTCCTCTCCATTGCAGAAAGGTCAAAAGGCAGACTCTCCAAAGGGGTCTCGAACTGTATTAATCACTGCTATCATGCTCGCAGTGTGTTACCTCTATTTGGAACCCGCACACACTCTGTGAGGTTGGTTTCCACCTCTGTTGCCTTCCTCAAGAATGTTCCTATCTCTTTGGGGGAGGGGGGGGGAGGGATAGCTCAGTGGTTTGAGCATTGGCCTGCTAAACCCAGGGTTGTGAGTTTAATCCTTGAGGGGGCCACTTAGGGATCTGGGGCAAAATCAGCACTTGGTCCTGCTAGTGAAGGCAGGGGGCTGGACTCGATGACCTTTCAAGGTCCCTTCCAGTTCTAGGAGATAGGATATCTCCATTTATCTGCATGCACTCCAGCTACATGCACTGTGTCAGCTGCAGC
>NW_020682286.1:0-5801 GCF_002925995.2 Terrapene triunguis
TGACTGTGCAGCAAGGTCAGATGCTGAGCGGCGTAGGGGAATTGTTTACCGCCCCCTGTATGCATATGCGAGGTGCATAGGTTTGCACCTGTGTTGAGGGGTTGTTACTGCCTCAGCAGGAGGGGTTTTTACCGCCTCATAGTCCGGACCAAGAGGTTGTTTACCGCCTCAAGAGGGGTTTTTACCGCCTCGAGTGATGCATCGAGGTACTTGGGAATAGTACCTGGAGTAAGGCCTTGGTGTGTGTGTGGTATGTGTGTGTGTACACCAGTGTGAATTGAGTGTTACCGGAAGACGCCCAGAGTACTCTGCGAAGTCTTTTGGCTCGTGATCAGAACTACTCTAACGCAAGCCCGGTAACTAGAGGATCTTTTAGGAGATCCGACCCACGGTACGCTAACTCGGCCTGGCATCGTCCGACGAGGAGGCTGCCTGGGTCTAGGAGTGTGTGAACCCATCTTCCCTCCCCTTTTTCCACTCCATGTGAGCCACTGACAGTCTGACCATCTCACTGGATGCAACAGAGTATGCGGCGCCGTCTCTCTGAGATTAGCCGACGCTCTTTGCTGAAGGGAGGTGTAGGAGGTCATGGTTACCCTCGTTAGTCTCTCCTGTGTGAATACCCTGTAGGGAGAGATCCTTAGTTTATGTGCCGCTAGCGCGGACAGGGCATCCTCCTCCCTGTGTGTGTGATTGGAAAATGGGTGGGGGACAGTCTAAGCATTCCCTTTCACCCCCTAAGGGTACCCCAGCTTATTTCATGTACGTACATTATGGTCCTAAAACCTGCAGGTATTTAGAGAATTGGAATCATTACACGCGTGAAAATTCATCTAAACAATGCCCACTAGAAGGTACCTTCAATCTAGATAAGATCATACATCTCAGAGGAGCTTTTAATCACCAAAAAGCCTCTGACACACAATGGGAGCAAGTTGTCTATTGAGGAAAGGAACGGGTTAATTTGAAATTCAGCTTGGTCCAGAGATAAAGAGAAAGTTAATCTGCGTTCAAGGTCAAGAATCAATGCAGACCAGGCTAAGTACAAAGAAAACTGCTTTCGGCCCCAGCTGGCTGTGAAAAAATATAGACATAGTCAAACCAAAGGCAATACAAGTTACAGTGCTGAGATTACATTTGCAAAGCTTAACTGTCCAGTGAGATCCAACAGTCTGCCTTTGCGACCCTGGAGCCGGCGTGGTTTGGGGATGCTGAAGAAGCCACAGGCAGCCGGCCTGGACTGGAATCACTGAAAAGACGCCCCAGGAGACCTCAGGGTGTAAAAGAACTGCCCTCCCAAGAGAGGAAGCAAGTTGGAGATTGCACAGCGCCTTCTCTCAACGTTATACACAGACGTGGCCAGTCTGGACGTACGTGTGTGAGTATGAAAGTGTGCCCACTCTCAGCTGCAGTAAGTCTGAGAGCCGGAGAGGGATTTAGCATTCCTCTCTCCACCCCGGTTGACCGGGAAGGGTGTCAGGTGGATCTACCCCAGTCGTAGCAGGACTGGGCAATAGAGAAGTTGGAGAAAAGGGAAGAGTTGTGTACTTGATAACTAGAACTGAGCAATTAAGAGCATAGATCATGAACCAGGCAGCAGCTCAACCCTACGCCCAGGGCAAGTTGCAAGCCTTGAGACAGGACTTCCAGGCAGAAAAGGAAGCACTGGCTAAGCAAGTACCGGTCCTTCAGGGACTTGTCAGAATTTAACCATTTGTGTTTGCATATGCTGTAAGAGCAGTGTGTTTGCCACAAGAGAAAATTGAATAGTTAAACGCCAATGGGCCGTGCGTTTTGCCCAAGTGGCAAGCCTCACGAGGGAGGACTCGGGTAGCCTTGTGAGTAAGAATGTTTAAGAGAAGAGACCAGGAAGGGTGGGGGCTAGTTGAGAAGCCCACCCTCCTATCTAAATTGGTAGTGAAAAAGCCGGTGCCCATGGAAGGGACGGTTCAGCGAGAAAAGCAGGATCGGGCCCAAGCGGGCAGGCAACAGATAGAGAGATTGGAAAACAGGTTGGAAATTTTGAGGGCATAGTGGAAGGAAAAGAGTAAGTAATTATAAGCATGGGGATTTCAAATCCCCAGGACAATAATTGGAATGGTAAAATCTGAGTTGATTGGGCGTTGTTTTGGGAGACAAGCAAGTGATTTAAGAAAAGAGAGTGAGAAGTTAACTCTGTAGTTGCTAGAGGGAATCAAGCAGTGAAACTTGGTAGGAATATCTGTAAGTAATTCAGGCAAGAGGTTATTTAAGTGAAATTATTCGACTATGAATACGTTAGTCTAATTTGCTGAAGAACACTCCTGCTGTGTACAATCTGTGTTTTATAAGTTTGAGATGAATTGGTATTGTTTTAACGTTGCAAAACTGAGAATACTTTTGCCAGACACAGGAAACTAGTGTTGTTTAAGGTATTTAGCATTTAATCCTTAAGGTGACTTAATGCTTTACAAGATTTAAAATGTTTCAACTAAAGACCAAAGGTTGTAGCTGCAGCAGGGTAGTCGAAGCCAGGAGAATAAAAGATTTGAATTTGTTTTTGGGTAACAAAATAGCAGATAAAAGATCTGGTAAAAAGAGAGAGAAGGACAGTGCCCCTGGCTCTGTGTGGTCGAGCTGTCATTTTACTAGGGGTGCATAGAGATTTTGTAAGCACAAAAGAAACAGTTACACCTTGTGTAGAAATTGATGTGGCTAGTGTTGTGGAAATTGAATTGTGGATAGGATGTGCATTTTCCCCAGAACATGTGCAGTGTATATTGTAGCAGAGGTAAAAGATATGCAAACCTACCAATATAGGTTGTGTTGTCTTTTTCAGATCACTGTGTGTTTGAAAGCAGAAGTTAGAAGTAAAAGGCAATCAAAAGTTTGGGAAAGTTAATTGTGTCCCTTTTAAAGTAAGAATTTTTAAGCTGTGGATAGCTTTGGATCTGGAAGCAAGCCAGAAAGCATCTGTATTAATGCAATTTTCTAACTAATAAGGTAGAAGCCACTGAAACCTGGGCTGCCTATGAAACAAATACAAGGAAATATGGGGTAATTCCTCTGTTTTGCCTGAAATCAACAAGAGTATGTGTATATAAAGGAAATATATTAAGCAATGACTGACTACCCAGAAGGGGTAGACCTCTGTTCTTTTGTCTTTCAGATCATCAGAGAAAACGGATGCCAGCTGAACAGCATTCAATGTACCATGCATTTACTGGTACAATAGGAATTATTTTTGTGTTCTTTGTCCTGTCTTGTGGTGTTTGTCTTGTGGCCAGAATTGTTGGGTTTAATATTTTCATAAGACAGTCTAGTTCAAAATTAAATAGAAGGGTTAAATCAAAAAGCAGATACTTGTTTTGTTCAACTTGGAATACAAAGTGTTTGGATAAATCAGGAAAACGTGATATACTAAAGTCTAATACATTTGCTTAAGTAAGAAAAAGAAACTTCATTGGCCAGATTTTTTTAATTGAAAAAATTGTTGTTAAAATCTGCATACCAACAGTCTTTGGAAACAAGGACATGGAAGGTTAACCCACTCCCCATATTGCCCATGGGATCCTTCTGGCTACCTTAGATTTCTAGCCAGAGGGTGGGGAGGGAGGAAAGCTATTGGACACCAGAGGTTGTACCGAGTGGACTCCTCAAAAGTGGGTGTGCTTGTCCTGGTTTGTTGCTCCAAAGCTCTGTAATAAAGTTATTTTACTGGAAGAGTGTACATGGCATACCTTGAATAATAAGACTAATGTGAAAAAGTGTATAAGTGAAGAGTGAAAGTTTCCTTTGTAGGTTAAAAGAAGCTGAGAAAGGGAGAAGAGGAAAAAGAACAGAATGAGTTAACTGATAGGAAAATACAGCTAGCAGGCTCATCCAAGGTCACAGCCAAAACTTGGCTGACCCCCAAGAAAAGGGGGGGGGCCTGAATGTGCCCAAGCAACTGAGATCTGCAGAACACTGCCAGGCACTAATGAAATGTGTTAGGTTTCTTTTCTCACAGATAAAAGAAGTGCTCCCCAAAGACCCTAGCAGCCCTGCCATTCATTGAAACAAGGAGACTGAGTCTATGTAAAGTCCATCAACGAAAGACTGCTCTGGCTCCATGCTGGAAAGGCACTTTCCAAGTCCTGTTAATCACCAACACCGCTGTAAAGTGCCAAGGACTGACTGCCTGGACCCATGCTTCTCACTGTAAAAAGACCCCTTCACCTCGGGAGGGCTCTCCGACTGATAAGCCTATTTCTCCTTCTAGCCCTGCTGTGCCTCCTGGACAGCAGGGAAGGAGGACAAGGTGAAGTGCTAGTAACCTCTCCCTTGTCCACTGACAGACCTACTGTGCCTTTGGATTTTCCTAGAAGAAGCAAAACCATTACAGGGTGATGTGCTAGTAACCTCTCCCCTGTATGATGCTAAACCACACTGTTTCAGGAAAAGAGAAGAAGGAACACTTGCTTCATTGAAACCACAAAGTCCAGGGATTCCTGACTACAAGAGACATTAAGAACTGACCCTGGTGAAGAAACAAAGAATTATACACTGGCAGGAAGAAACTTGTGGGACCCATGCTTGGGAAGGTGGTATTGATTGGATTTTGGGGTTTATTCTACAGGCTGCGCCCTGTGTTTTGGATAAATCCTTGAGCATGTATTGCCCTCCCTAATTGGATTTTAAATGATAAGTACCAAAGGCACCTTGTTGCCATTGCCCCTGCCATCTCCTCCATTACACTATTACCCCTGTAACACATCCAAATACAGACAATGCCATAGATTTGATAAAACCAATGGCCAAGGCCTTCACACTTTAGTGATTTATTTAAATATTGTTTTAAAAATATATATATATATATTTAAGGTTCAGGATATCCCATATAAGCGAACAATTGAATGGAAAAGAATGGATCAGTGGAGATAAAAGTATATGATATCACTACCAGTGAACCCCAAGAATCTGTAATTACAATTGATGGGTTCTATAGTGAATGTTCCTGGAATTTGCACTGTGTTAAATGAGAGAGGCCCTTATTGTTATTTGGTCACCCAATTAGTGAACAATTAAACGAATACCCAGAGTTTGTTTTGCCACTGGAAATTTTACCTGCATAGAAATTATTCCAGTGACTAATAATGTGACCTGTACCTTATTGCAATTAATATCAATGACCCAGAAGTTGCTGACAGAGATGGTATTGAATATCACTGAGGCTGGGAAGGCATTGCAGTGGGATCTAGCATGTTCAGAGATTAAGGATTTCCTGAATGACCAGCTGATGGCCATTCGGAATGATCTAGAACATCAGGCTTGGCCCACTGCCCTTACAGACACATCAGGAGTACCATCTGATCTGTGGCCATGGAGACTTACTTGGAAACTTTCTGGGAGGAAGTGCGGACGTTCTCAATGCTCCTTCCAAGCATATGGACCGGTAAAGGGGGTGTGGGCTCCCACATACCGAATCCTGCCGGGTCCATGGGGAGGATGCATGTGGAATTGGGTAATTCACCAAGACATCTGGGAAATTAGACCTCCTGGTATGCCCAATCGATTTTTAGTCAGTGCTCCTGGGATTACACCTGACATTTGGATGGGGTTAGGTAGTCTATATATATTCCGTGTATATGTAAACTGAAGCCAGGAGAAGTTGTCACTGTTTATGACTACGTTTGCTGGGAGGGTAGAGGACAAGGAACTACCCTGACAGGACACTTACTTTTTCAAGCTAATGATAGCTGTGTGTATGTTAATGACACCACACTACAAGACATGCATTTTAATCTCATTACCACTGCAGGCAATCATATTATTTACTGGCC
>NW_020682287.1:0-5480 GCF_002925995.2 Terrapene triunguis
GTTGTGGAATCTCCATCTCTGGAGATATTTAAGAGTAGGTTAGATAAGTGTCTATCAGGGATGGTCTAGATGGTATTTGGTCCTGCCATGCGGGCAGGGGACTGGACTTGATGACCTCTCGAGGTCCCTTCCAGTCCTAGAATCTATGAATCTATGAATGTGACTTAAGTGTAGATTAAGAGGGTGTGTGGTCAAGTTCATGTCTGTTCATAAAAGGAAATGCTTTACCTAACCTAATTGTCATTAGATGTTAATCCTGCTACCTGATAGTAGCCACTCCTAAAAACAGGATCTGGGAGTTGTTGGAACAGTAGCCTAATGCAGTAAACTAATTCTTATGTGCTGTAAGCAAAAGAGATTGATCAAAGTACTTAGGAGTTAAATCCATCAAGCAGAACAAAGGGAGAGTCTGGACTATGACTCCATCTATAACCACTGTTAGAAGTGCTTAGTGTCATAACAGCAGAGGTGCTGTCCCAACACCTTGTGTCCCAAATGGTACATCTCTCAGGGGCAAAGTTTCCTGGAGCACATGCTATGGCTCAATGTCAGTTCTTGGTGAATAGTTTCAGCATGCTAGCAAACATTTTTCAGAAGCATCCACTCAGTTTTGGGTGCTGCATGCTCTGGGCTCTTGCCAAGTCAAGCATCCAAAATTAATGGACCCTTTTGAAAAGTGTGTCTTAAATCCTATAGCTTCATATACATCTGCCTGCAGAACCCAAGGTTCTTATTTAAAAAAAAAAAAAAACCCCACTACACCAACTGCTATCAAAAATCTTTATGAAATACCTTTGACTGATATTTTGAAATACACACACAGTTTACATTTGTAAGAATTTAATAAATATATACTTAAGAGTAACAGCTCTCAAACAGCACATTGTGGACCAGATCCTGTAGTCCTTGTACATACGTAATTACCATTAGATTGACTGCCTTGGGAGTTAGTGGAAGGAATTGTGCTACAGGAAAAAAAAAATGCATAGGTGAAGTCCTCCATGCAAGGGTTATAGAGCATTAGCTTTACTTTTATATTTGGCTAGGATTTGTTTCAGGTTGTCCAAGAGGTCTTCAGACATAAATTCTTCAAACACTGTATCAGCTTTTGCATTATGCTCAGCCAGGTATTTCTAGGAAGAGAATGTTACTGGTGAGATTTCCAACTTTCGTTTTTAACCTAAAAGACATGCAGCTTCTGTGTCAGCACCATGTGCATCTTTTATTATTATCCACTGCGTTGGAATAAGGCCATCTATCTAACTTAAATAGTAAAACTGGTTTCTTCAATAAAAAAATTAACTAAATAAACTCCAAGATCTGACTCGATAGTAAAGTAACTAGGTTGAAAACAGCTGTGTTTGACAGTGGGATGCCACCAAACTTTGTGAATTCCTAGGGCACAAATCTGATCCCTAGGAGTTCTTGTGAATGAAAGACATACCTGTGTTGCCTATTAAAATAGTCTCAACTCATAGGCTGATGGTGTAAAAGCCAATCCTGTTCTTGAGGGAGGTTAGCATAGCAGAACACCAAAGGAGCATGGATAATTTGTTGATTTTTAGGAAGCTTTAGATCCCTCTTAAATGTCTGCAGAGTGACTGGTAGCTCTCTGCCATAGTGCCTCTTCTTCATTTTCCCACACCTATGTATTTTTTTTTTTTTTTTTTTTTTTTGCTATTTCCTGGTACAAACCTTCAGAAAAATCCCAGCTTCATTGAAGTTAATGGTGCAGGATGTCACTCTGAATATCTAAGTATGCCTCTTCTCTCCCCTAGTCTAGCATTAGTTGTTTCCACATTTCTCCTTCCTACTGAATGTGTATATTTCAGATTGGAAACATGCAATCTGAATCTTGCACTTGGATTACAGTGTCCTAACCATTTACCTTCCCCAGACCCGAAGAAGTGCTGTGAAGCTCGTAAGCTTGTCCCTTTCAGCAACAGAAGTTGGTCCAATAAATATTACCTCACCTAGCTTGTGTCTAATGGCCTAAGCATTCATCTCCCTTCTGTAGCCATCCCCTGCACAGTCACTACGAGTGTAATTCCATTTTAGAAGGGGTTTTGATGGCCCAATACTTTCACTAACCTAGATGGATTTACACAGCAAACTGCACACTCTTTATGGCTTAAGTCCTCTTGATTAGAATTGTTTTCCCTGAATAAAGGTACTGGCAACATTAATTGTGAGGCAGATGCTCTAGGGATAGTCAGGAGCCCAGAGTTCTATTTCTACTTCTGTCATTTCCCTGCCCTTGGCTGAATCCCTGGCCCCTCTCTGTGCCTGTTTCCCCTCCCACAGTTTGTGTTGTCTATTGTAATGCAAACTATCAATCACATCCCACCCTTTGTGGATTGGTTAATAAGCCTTTGAACTACAGGAGAGGCTATTGTCATCTTTCCAAAATGATCTCTACTTTTTGCAGTTCTGATAACAGAGGGTCTGAACAAACTAGAACATCCACCCACATCAGCAGTACTGAACACCAACAATTAAAGTATTTGGAGACCTACAGTGTCTCCTTTTTCAAATACAGCCCAGGAAGAACAATTGCAATTGTTACTGCTATTTCATCCTACAGTCAATCAGTGTGGTGACAGCTGTTTTAGGTGAGGTTGGCAGGGCATGGTGCTGTACTTTTGCAGCCTCCAAGCTCTTTGGCAAAAGCTTAATCGACATTGGAAGCATTACAAGGGGTCATTTTACCAGTAAACTGGCATTACAAGGGGTCATTTTACCAGTAAACTGGTCATTTTACTGGCTCTGCCAATAATTTGAGGGGGAGGTAGGGAAGATGAGGTGTGTGTGTGTGTGTATATATATATATATATGACTAAGGCAATCAGTCATGAAATATCCATAAAAGGAACCCTAGAACAAGAGACCATTAAGAGGCTATTCCCAACACCACACACTGGTTGGGTGCTCTGCTTGCACATGGCAGTTAGTTTCAGCACATTTTTAATCCACATGGAATTTGCTATTGTGTCACTTTGGGAGAAATTGTGGACTTTTCTGTACAGGAAGGGAGAAGATTCAGCATGCCCAGACAAACAGGAGAGAGATTTGTTCTTTCCAAGGAGCTTGGAGACACTAACCAGTCACTCCCGAGAGACTGACTGACTGACTTTTGGGGAGAACAAACCACCTCTTTCTTCATAACCTGCCATGAACTGGGCAGGACATGGAGAGAGAGAGAGAATTAAAGAGGGGTGGCGTGGAAATAAACTGACCGTAAATTGCCTTTTGGGCAATGTATATTTCCTGACCCTGCTTTCGTGTTAACAGTAATGGGTGTGACTTACCTCTACAGACCCTACATGAAAAGCCACCATCTCCAGGACACGGTACAACTTATCAAGCAGTTGCATTTTCTCTTCATTTGTTGTCCTCACAGCAATCTGGTGCCTGAGGAATACAAATACATTCCCTTAATTGCATGCCCAGGCCAAAGAGAAACCTCTTCATTTTAAGGTTGACAATGTAATAAATGTTAGAAAAACTCAACAGGCTGGATAATTTAAATCAAAGTAATTTAAATCAAGGCAATTTAAAAATCACCAAATGGAAAGCCTCGATTGAAACCTACTTTTCCATTTGTACTTCAGTGTCTTTCTAAAGGAAGGTGCATTCTCATTGGAAGATGCAACTATTAAAATGCTAATTTACAACTAAAGCCTTTTCACTAGATTTAGTGCATCCTTTTGCTACCTAAGAGGATACACTAGAACTATCTACATTTAAGCAATTATGTAGCTTAATATTGTCAGATTAACTGTACATTTTTAGTACGTTAAAAAATTGTGAGTGATACTGCTTATTTACTAGATAATTTACTTTTTGCTCTGATTTGTGTCAAGCTGTAGTAGGATGGTAACTGGAATTTAAACAAACACAAAACAGAATATAAAATACCACCTTAAATGTTTTGGCTAGATAATCTCTTATCAAAGCATGTTCCACCTTTACAACTAAATGAGGGCTTGTCTACACTACCGCGGTAGTTCGACGGCTGGCAATCGAACTTCCGGGTTCGATTTATCGCGTCTGGTGTGGACGCGATAATTCGAACCAGGAAGTGCTCGCCGTCGACTGCGGTACTCCACGTCAGCGAGAGGAGTACCGCGGAGTCGACGGGGGAGCCTGCCTGCCGTGTGTGGACCGCGTCTGAACCGCGGTAAATTCGAACTAAGGTATGTCGACTTCAGCTACGTTATTCACGTAGCTGAAGTTGCGTACCTTAGATCGAATTGGGGTGTTAGTGTAGACCAGGCCTGATTTATTAAACAGAGATTAACTGCTCAGTGGATTAAACTGGTTATTTCAGGTGAGCTTGGGAAAATTTTCAAATATGCCTAAGTAAAAGTGAGTTTAAATTCCTAGTCTCACCTAAGTCTCTTGAAAATAAGACTGTCTCCTAAATTACTCAGGCTGACCTATTGTGCCATATTTAAAAAGCTTGACCTCAAAAGTTACTCAGGAAAAACATCTTCTATATAGAAAACAGCTATTAACTCAGTTTGCTTGTTTTTTGTCCAGATTTAATTTTAAACAGGTTTATTTTTATAAAAAATAATTTAAATAAAATAAAAATCCAATTTCAAATAAAATCTAATCCTGAAACTAAGACTATAGATAAAATTGAGTACCTATACAGTTTATACATTCTCTAGCAAGCATCTAGCCAATTCAGCATGATCAGACATTACAATAACCTTACATCTAATCTCTCCCAATACATTTTTAATCAGTTCAAACATATCAAAAACTCTATAAAGGCAGTGAACCATCCATGTACACAGGAGTATTTTTAGGTATTATATATAGATGTAGTCTAAGATGAGAAATCTTAGTTACACAACAATATTATGCGTGCTTTGTAGTGTTAAAAATATTAACATTCTGCAGCTATATGTGTAGGGCTAGACTTTGAATGTGCATGGTTTATGTAGCATGGCACAAGATAAAGCAGGGGACTGGGACTCAGATTTGTGAGTTCTATTCCTGGCTTTGCCACTGGCCTGCTGGGTGACTTTGGACAAGCATTTTCCCTTCCGGTGCCTCAGTTTACCCATCTGTAAAATGGTGGTAATACAGACTTCCTTTGTAAAGTACTTTGAGATCTACTGATGAAAGGCTATAAAAGAGCTAGAAGGTATAATATTAGGACTTTTATATGTTCAACAAGTGTGTCAAGTCTTGGGGCCTTTCTGTAGAACTTGAAAACTCAAAGACTCTTGATAGATGGGGCATAGAATTGGAATATGTAATAACTAACATTCACATGGCTGGATATTAGAGAATGCATGAACTGTAAAGGATACTGAAACCTTTAACTACAGTCCAGTCACTATTGAAAGTTAACTTCTGAATTTCACAGTATATGGAAATGTGTCCAAACACATACAGGTATTTCGGACTCACTATGGCAGATAGAGAGGGGGAGGAGTTGATCAGAAAGGCCCGCAGACCCCAGT
>NW_020682288.1:0-9555 GCF_002925995.2 Terrapene triunguis
TGGAACTAACCCCAATAAACATCACATTGCCTGCACTTCGGACTTCTGGTCTTCTGCTTGCTGTCTGCGTGACAAGAACCAGGGGAAGGGGTGAAGGGAAAGCCCTCTAACAATAGACTCCTAGTGGGATTTTCAAAAGTGTGTAAGGAGGTTGAGTGTCTGACTCCCATTAGGCACCCAAATATCTTTGAAAATTGGGCCTTTAGTGTTTAGCACACAGCTGGTGCTACAGTACATAATGACCGATAGAAGAGCATTCTACAGAAACTCCAACTGTAAGTGAGATCCTTATGTATCCAAAAGTGGATGGCGCTCAAAGGAACTCCTTCTAGACATATCTGAATGAGTGAAGAGCAAATCTCAAACAGTTTGGAGGCTTGGTTGGGATAAGCCAAACTACTTATTAGGGAACAAATCTTTACTGGAGGGGATAGACCAGTTAACTTAATATGTCGCTCTAATTTCTAGCTAAAATTTATGGATAACTTTAAGAGTCTCCCTTCCTTCTCTGTTCTCTTTCTCGCTACCTCCAGATTTGCCTTTTCACCCAAACCTAATCAAAACCTTAACTTTCTCTTTCCGTTGCTGCTTAAATGCTCACAGTAACTCAAATGCTGATGGCTGCTCTACGTTAGTGTATCCACTGTTGGTGACACCAGTAGTAAAAATGACGGGACATTTTAGGGAAAAAAGTCTAGTATCCACAGTGCCGATGGGGTTTGCACAGGTGCTGGGGACAACACCATTTGGCCTGCCAAACCCTGGTTATGTTAAGAGGGACAGAATGCAGGCAAGCCAAAGGTGAATGTGTGGGGCAACATACCTTTTGCTGGTAAACTGAATAAATTTGATACAGAAATCAAAGGGACATGATGAAAATACCATCCCATAAAGGGTCAACTTGAGTAGCTTTGAGATCTAAAGACTGGGCCAGTTATATTTTCCCCATGCCCCTATTTTTCATAGGGCTTCAAAAGTTCTTCTAGAGAAAATTAGACTTCTTAAATAATTAGCATCCTGTTTGCAGTCTCAGCTGGGTATATAAGAAGGGGCTCCACTAAGGAAGGGCATGTTTACTGTGAATGGTATTCCAGGGGTGTAAACCGCTCCACATAAAGCTGTTTACAAACCAAAAAATGGTATATATAGTATTAGTAACACGCATCTGCATGTATCTGACTGTCAGTTCTGTATCTCCAAGTAAGTCAGCAATGTACATTGTCTAATAAAACAGCAAGCTTTTTTAAAAAAAAGTACATCTTAATATAAATAGTTTATTCAGTGCATGATTGTGTGTACAACAAATAATAAACAACTCTTTTGTACAAGGCAGACAACTGCTTGTACAGAACGATGTCAGGTTTGGAGCACAGAATCCAATGATGGTTAATGCACAAAATCTTACACATCATGCAACTCTATGCCAATATTCCAACTTTCTCCCATGCAACAGATATGATGACCTAAATGGAAACCTAACTAAATTTTTAAACAGTTTTTCCAATAGCATGTATGAGTATATGTTGTTTAGGGGTAACCTGTCCTAACGCTTCCTCCTACACAAGAATCACGTGCCCATTACAGGAAAAGAAGGACTTTTACAAATAAGACATTTCTTATAAAAAATTAAGTCACCTTAATTCCACAGTTTCTGTCTTTAGAAAAGACGCCACAACAACAGTTTAACATGATACACAAAATGGAATTAAGATAAATCTACATTGGAGGATAATTTTATCCCTTTACGTTATCTTCCACTGACGCAGGTTAACAAAACAACTCAATTCCTACAGACTGGGGTCAGCACAAGAACTTTACCAGAATGCTACAAATCTATAAAAATTTATATTTCAGTGTGTTTAAAATCACAAGAACACTGTTTGCTTGAGCCTGAGACACCGACTCTCAGTTCCAGCCCTGAATTTATTGTTGTTGTTTTTTTAAAGACACAGCTTTAAAGGCCCATTTGAGTTGAGAAATCAAAAAGTTGCACTAATCCAAATTAAAGGATACCTTTGTTATCAAGCCTTAGATATAAAACAGTAAGCCAAGAAAACAACAAAGTTTACATTTTTGTTGTTTGCCCCTATAAAACATATAAGCGTTAAAATTTCCTTTGAAGAGCAAAAGTGGTCTTTTTATTTCTTGGTTGGAAAGCAAATTCTTAGCAGTGAATGCTGTGAAATGTTTTTGTTTAGTTTTCCACAAAGCATAGGAGAGAAAAAAGAGAGAGAGAGAGAGAGAGGAAAAAGAGCTGGACATTTCTTCTCTGAGATTTATTCCACAGTTATGTTTTGCTGGCTATCCCGGTGCCTTGTGATATGCACACGCATCTTCTACATATTTGGGATATATCCTTTGACAACCAGATGATCTAATGGCTGATAAACGAGTGACCTATGCAAGTTCGGCGGCTTGTCCTGAACAATTGAACGGTTTGGATGAAAGACTGCGAGTACGAATTCAACGGCATCCAGCGGTAAGGTTCCATTTACAGAGCACTTGGCCTGCCTTAACCTGGCTACGTTGATTCATTTTGACTCATGGATTTCCCTCCATTTAACACTCCTGAAACACTTCTGCTTTTTGTCGGGGTCCCACTTCCAGATCTTGAAAATTCTGTGAGATCGTGAAGAGAAGGTTCTTTGTACATGGCCACTGAAAATCAGAAAGAAATAGCAGCACATCAGAACACTTTATAGGCTGTTACTGTTGCCTCTGTTCTTGGCTATGCAATTTCAAGGGCTAATTAGACCTTTTCCTTCAATAATAAGTAACATGGGAATAGTAAAAGAAATGTATTCACTACATGGATAAGATCATTAGGAGATTTCTCTTTTTCTACATGTAAACACTCATAAAAAGAGGATTTCAAAGGTTCATATTAAGGGGCAAAATATTAGAGGCACTAGCTAAAATATGCACATAACCACTTTCTCTCTGCAAAATTCTGTAGGCTAGATTTTCACGGGTCGTAAATCAGCCTAGCTCCATTGACTTCGATGGATCTGACTCAACATTTGTGCACATGGTCCAGGTAAATGACCACAAAAACGAACCGTTAAGTTTTCTATTGCATGCACAAATGCAGTTGTTTTGTAGGTGCACTGGATTCTGCTGAGAATCTGGCCCTAAATATGTAGACTGTAAAGCTAGACTAGACATAGGCTGAAATGGCCTTTCTATCCATCCAGGGTGGTGCATCTTGGAGATAATCTCTATGATTTCAAAATGGCATTTGCCTTAAGAGGTTACTCAAATAAACCTAGGGTCTAAGACAAGGTATCATCTGTGTCTCACATGCATCGTTTTTAATGTTTGGGTGCTGGTCCATATGTTTAATAATTGTGTAGTAGAGATAAAATGTTACCATCTGAATATTATACCATTAATAAACATTCCTGAAGCGTAAAACAAAGTGTGACATGATACATCTTTCTGCTGGTTGCCAGTTGTACTATCTAGGTGAAATCTTTATGGACTGTAATGGACATACTGGGAACTACCAGTACAAATGGGTTAACATATGTATTTGAATACACAAAGCAAATTAATATCACAATATGTAGTCAAATCTGAAAAAGTAGCTCCAATTACATTAATGGTGTGCTGCAGGATGTTACATTTCCATTATGTAAATGGTTCAACACTTAAAATGTATTTTTTGCAATTAAATATTTCTGATATAATGTAACATCATTTCATAGTAGTTGGGAAAACTAAAGAAATTACCTTTTAAGGGTTTTGGAAGAAAGTGTGCTGCGGGTTTATTTTTCTTCACATGGTTTCCTTTCATTATTTCTCCTTCTTTGTTAAGACCCAGATACCAACCCCTGCCAGACTGTTGCTGTCTGTAGATCATTGAAGAATACGTCACATAGTAGTTTTCAAATACCGATTCTTTGAACTTGCATTCAGGTGTGAAATGTTCCTGGAAGAAAGTAACAGATCAATGCCTGCAGCGCTGAATTGCACATCAGTTAATACAAGATGATTTGATATTCATTGCCTTTCAGATGGTTAAAAGACATACCTTCCCCATCCAATTATGGAACACTGGCCCTAAAAATATGAACACCAGAGTAATACAATTTGAAACCCGTGGAAGAGTGCAGAGAGCAACTCAAAGAAGCATAATAAAATCTTGCTGCCCAATGAGTAAACTCAAAGTGAAGAATTATTGATCGGTGAGAGTCTCTCTGTACTTGCTAGTAGCATGCACAATGACAATATAAACCAGCCGTGAACTACTGAGTGTTTAAAGGAGAAAAGTCCGGTAAAAATTCCAAGCAAAGATGCAGTGAGTAAATTGGTCTCTTACCAACCACTTGATGTTAAATTAGCTTATAGCAGCTACCTTATGAAGTCTAAATTATTGATACCCTTTGACAAGCACAGCATATTACATGCTGTATGTCCTTGAAGCCTGCGATAGCTATTGGAAAACCAGTCTGTGAGATCAGGCTCTGTTCTGAGAACCATGCAGCACCTAGTTACAATGGCAAGGGTTAAAGATGAAGCATTACCTTTCAGTTTGAACTTCACTGCTTTGAAAGGAATGATGGGGGCTAATGGTTAAAGCAATGAGCAAGACCAGAGTTGCCTAGTTTGTAATCCTGGCTGAGGGAGTGACTCTCATCCTGTAATTCTGGCTGAGTCAGTTAACCTCTTTTTGGCACCAGAGGCCAAAGAGTAACAAGAAGGAATTGCACTGGAAACTGGCAACTGAGCTGTCGAAGATAAATACACGGTTTGCATCTATCTGCATGGTCCTAGGCTCTCTCCTTGTTTCTGGGGTGGAGCTCTCCTCCTGCATGCTGATGCCCTGAGCAGAGGGGCTGTCTGCCAGCACAGAGCCCTGCCTCTTCAGTGCACTGGACACCCACGCCTCTAAACTAACTGCCTCAGGAGACGACGGGAAGGTCAGCACATAATAATAAACCTCTAGCCAGGCATCAATTCGCAGTCTACTCCCCAGCAACAGCCACGCTGCCTAGCAGCCTGCCCTCTGCCCAAGTCATACAAAAGACTAGGGAGGGCAAGAGAGTGAGGGGAGGCTGTGCCGTAGTCCATCCCTGTACGGCTTTCCCAGCAGGAGTCACTGTGTGGCGGCAGCGTAGCGCAGGCCTGTATTTTTTGTGCAAAACTTTAATTTTTTAATCAAAATTGGTCATTTTTCAAACAAACATTTTCATGTTTCTTTTCTAAATTCTTTGATTTTATATTTTTGACCAAAAAATCCCCCAAACCACAATTATTGTGTGTGCTCCTCCCCTTCCGTTCTCTCCCTTTTTGCATGGCAAAATGGAAGAGGGGAAAAAAGTAAAAAAAAAAAGGGGGGGGGGAAAAGAGAAGAGGGGGGGGGGGGAGGAAAGAAAATAAAACCCTTTTTTTTTAGATTTTATTTTTTTGTCAAAAAATTAGAAATTTTGAGACGGCCAAAAAATTTCAACATTTTTGGTGAAACGTGACCTCTTTCGACCAGCTCTAGTGTACAGTGATATGTGATGACGGCAGAAAGAGCTGTCTTATTCACAGTAAGACACACAACTCCACATTGTACCCACATAAATAAGTGGCCTGATGCTCGGAGGTGCTGAGCATGAAGTACTGGGGTTCAGCCAAACTTGTGAACTTTGGCTTAAATCTATATCTACCCAGTCTGGCTCTCTCTCTCTCTCTCTCTGTGACTCTCACACTCTCCAGTCTCTGAGAATAATGAGAACAAAGATACAGGTGGGAAAGTAAAACTTGGAAAGTAAAGCCTTGAACTGCATCACTGAAATCACTGAGAGCTCTCTTAATTCGAGGGGTGCAGGATTAGACTTTATGCAAACAAAAATGCATGATTCAATATTTTTTCCCAAGGCAAAATAAGTGATATGATCATTAGTTTTAAATCCAGCATTAATTAGTATGTCCAAGCTGTATCAATGAGCAGGGGCACACTTTCTTTCAGTGTTGACCACTCATGTGCATCATTGTAGCTACTGTAAGACATAACTAGGTTCAACACTAAGATCCATGCTGTAGTTGTAAACAATACCTAAGTTCAACAGTAAGAGCACAATTTTCACAATATGCATCCCAAGGTCAACACAGGAAGTTTAAAAACAAAAAATTAAATAGTTTCCCACAGTCTTTTCCAGGTTTATGAGCCTATTCCACTGCAAGCCTACCATTGGCTCCTTCGATCTTTTCCAGAGAAACAAGTCACTGATTTACCATCCTCCAACAGCTAGGATTTGTTGTTGTGAGTAATTTGCATGTTGGTGGAAAAGCAACAGTGTTTGTTTCCATCTCTTCATGCATAAATACCTGCTTCACAAATGCAAATTCTTTTCACATAGGTTATAGCAAAATATCACTCATCCTTTAAAATTTAGATCCTTTTTTCAGTTGTCACATTTTTTGTGCGTTAATTGCCTTTGTTTTTTTTTAACAGTATTCCGAAACGAACAATACAGGGGAAACTAACTTCCCTGAAGTATATGGGAGTAGAAACTGTGGATGAAATCCTTGACCCATTGACTTCAATAGGGCCAGGATTTCATCCTATGAAATAAAGGGGTGGTTTTGTTTTGTTTTGTTTTTTAAATCACTGCTCAATGCATCCTAGTGGCCCATTAGTCCCTAGCATAGTTGGATATATTTTAGAACTGACAGGATAATCAAAATTATAAATTGATGAGCTATGACATTTCTGTTTAAAAGACAAAAACATTTGTAAGCTTCTAATGAAATCAGTAGGAATTTAGATTAAGAACTGCAACTGATGCATGTGTTTTGAAAACAGTTTTCAAGCAGCAAACCCATGAGGTATTTACTCTGGAGTTATAAATCCCTTAAAGCAAGGGGTTTATAATAGAAACTCTAATGCAATTTTAACTATAGTAGTGATGGCTATTGTAAAATGCCACTGTATTTTTCCTAAAATTTCTGAGTTTAATCTTGCTTGCCTTCCTTATATGTGTAGTCTCGTAGGCTTCAACAGAGTTATTCGTGTGCATGAGGATTTGACTCTAATTATGTCAGTACTGTAGTAAACACAAGCAAGAAATAAATTGTGAAAGTATCTTGAGGGTAATTTTGGTTTAAAAAATCATAGGAAGTAAGAGGCTTAAATTAAATGAGTCAGAGCTGGACCCAGTTTCTTGAATATTCCTTTCATAGAAAGCGGTGCTATTTTAACATTCCTCTATAGATTTGTACTACATCCTTTTGCCCTCGTGTCTTTGTGCAGGCGAAGGAACAGAATTCAAACCCAACCGATTGGCAGTCGCTTTAACAAAAAGTGCACAGTAAGCAATGTCATCCCTGTTCCTTCATGTTAATTAGTTGCTATTTAGTTAATTGACAGTCAGCTTCAATCACTAACAAAGGGGGCCAGTCACTGTATTTTATATGATTTCCAACTAAAACCTTTCTACCGCATTACTCCATCCATCGCTCGCTGTGTTAATAAGGAATATTGTGAGTATATCATCCAATTAAGAGCAGTAAAACAGAAAACTGCAGTGGGCCACTGAATGATTATGGCTTATGTACAGTAATTTGCAGCTGTTTACAAAAGGCTTGCTGTATTCAGTGATGGAGGTTCAGATTAGGAACCGAACCACAACATTTGCACTCCCTCTCCCCCTCCCAAGAAGCCAGTTGATTTCAGAGTGCACTGCTGTCACATGGAGTGGCTACACTTGGCAGTAACAAGGAAGCAGGTATCCCCTCCCTTCACTCTCCCCCTCCCCCCCAGAATAAGTGTGTGACATTCTCACCACAGGATTCGTCAAAAGGCTGCAGTGAGGACTGATACGCTCCCCGCACTTGGTCTGGCGTGACAGAGGATAAAGGGTGGATATAGAAAGGAAAACATTCTAAAAAGCCTATTTCACCCTTGATTTTTCTTGGCTTTGTTGCTCCGGTAACAAGCTATGCTTGGTGCTATGATGCAGCTGAGAGCCCTGTTAATGCCAGACATCCCTTCGACGCTGGTGCGCTGCACAATGCCGTGGTAATTCCTCCCCCTCTCGCAGGAGGCAATCCCTTTACCTGGCTCCTCCAGATACTCAATGGTCACTAACATGGGTGTGCTGTTTTTTGAAGGTGAACGGCGTCCACCATGTCTACTCTTCTCCCTCACGTGCTGGGCTACCACATCAGTTTTCTTTTCATTGTTTTTTCCAGCTTTGGAAAAGACGGCGCCTAATTTAACTGACTATTTTGGCATTCAGTCATGCTTCTCTGGCTTGTCTAACTGCTATTCTTTCCGAGCATGTCGCCCTAGCTACTAAAAGACGAGACGTACATGCTGAACGGCTTTGTCTTTTTAAACCTCTATCTGATGTCTCATATGCTGTTTGTGGCGGCAGATGTTGTGTTCTTTCAGGAACGCAAAATGGTGCATTTAACACAGTTTATTTTTTACAAGTATTTGTTTCCATCAATTCAGTTTATTAATTAATAATACCTACAAGCTTCCTGCCTGCTTAAAAAGGGGGAATCTTTGCAGTAGGAATGCTAAATAGCTGTGCTTCTCGCAAGCAGGTGTTTTATTGGTATAACACAAGGCTAGAAATATTTAGCAACAGAGCGACTAAAGCAAATACCAACACTGATAACTCCCCCTCCCCCAGTAATTTAGGGTCTTGCACCCCAATCTAGCCAATCACTTAACTTTCAGCAAACCTTTCCCAGGAGTCTGGCTGGTGGGTCTTGCCCACATGCTCAGGGTCTAACTCAGGGGTGGGCAAACTTTTTGGCCTGAGGGCCACATTGGGGTTGCAAAACTGTATGGAGGGCCGGGTAGGGAAGGCTGTGCCTCCCCAAACAGCCTGGCCCCCACTCCCTATCCACCCCTCCCACTTCCCGCCCCCTGACTGCCCCCCTCAGAATCCCCGACCCATCCAACCCCCCCTGCTCCTTGTCCCCTAACCGCTCCCTCCCGGGACTCCCCACCCCTAACCGCCACCTGGGACCTCACCCCCTATCGAACTGCCCTGTTTCCCGTCCCCTGGCTGCCCCCCAGACCTCTAACTACACCTCCGCCCCCTGACAGGACCCCCCCAGGAACCCACGCCTATCCAACCCCCCCGTGTTCCCCATCCCCTGACCGCTATCCACACCCTGCCCCCTGACAGGCCCCTTGGGACTCCCACGCCTATCCAACACCCCCCCGTCCCCTGACTGCTCCACCCCTTATCCAACCCCCCCGGCCACCTTACCATGCCGCTCAGAGCAGCATGTCTCGCAGCCGCGCCGCCCGGACAGAGCCAGACACACTGCCGCGCTGCTCTGCAGGAGCGCACAATCCCGCCGCCCAGAGCGCTGCCCGGGAGGGGGGACAGCAGGGGAGGGGCTGGGGTAGGGTTACCATACGTCCGGATTTTCCCGGACATGTCCGGCTTTTTGGGATTCAAATCCCCGTCCGGGGGGAAATCCCAAAAAGCCGAACATGTCCAGGAAAATCCGCCGCTGGGCCGGGGGCTGGCCCAGGGCGCTGGGCGGCCGGGGGCCGGGCCGCCGGCGGTGCTGGGGGCCGGGCCACTGGCGGTGCTG
>NW_020682289.1:0-2035 GCF_002925995.2 Terrapene triunguis
GCAGTGACTATAACACACAATATATTGACATGGAGCTTATGAGACGCACACACACACACACACACACACACACATATATATATATATATATATATATATATATATATATATATACACACACACACACATTTTGACAGTATTCTGTCTTTGCAGATGACACTTCAGTGAGAATTGTGTTGTATTAATTCACACCTAATTGCTTGACAGCACCATGCCTTCAGTTTCATGCCCACTGATATAACAGCTATGAATTATAATAACAAAATATAGGCCCTGTCATGTCATATTACTTAAGTCTGACATCCAAATCATAAATTAAAATTTTTGGCCTGATGCCACAGACATGAATTATAAACATATATTTTTAAATGTTGGTTGGCTGTGAAAGGCTAAATGGAGTAAATATGTTATAGATAATGAGCTCTTAACCCTAGAGGCAGTTCCTGTAGGCCATGGTGATGTTTGTTTCCCAGTTAATGTGAAAAGCTTCCTTTGCTGCTGCCAATGTTGTAACTATTCTGGATAAAGAGTACATTTTTCTAATTTGCCTAAGTGAGTGAAGTGCCCAAGGGTGAGATTTTTAAAGGCATGTATGTACCTAAAGATTGTTAGTAAATATTAATCTTTTATTATTCTTTTTATATTAAACTCTCGTGATTTCTTGGCCAGACATCCCAGAATCTTTTCTGTATTAGCCAAAGGTGCTGGCTAAACTCTTATGTTAGAGAGTGTTTTGTTTTGGATCAATGAATGTCTTTGCCTTAGTAGGCCTGTACTTTATTATCCACTCTGTTTTACTTTGAACTTTAGCTGGACCCTAGTGTGTTATCAATAAGCTATATTTTAGCTGGACCTTAGCACGTTATTGAATAATGGATTGTTACCTGTATGGGGCAGGTGACTTCTGTAATTAATAAACTTATAATCATCAAAGGACACTTTTAGCCTCTCAGGAATTATTCTAGCAGTTTATTTCTATCATAATGACTTGGTGATACATATCTTTTATACTTGATAAAATAGTGGATGTTTGAACAGATGTCTTTAGTTGATCAATTCTGTAAACCAGATACCATGAAAAGAAGTCCATGGTCAATGGCTCATTTTTGTTGTCTCGTTTCACACACAGAGATGTCTGTTGTTATAGGTGTGTGGTAATGGTTAAAATCGTGTAATTGATAAGGGATGTTCATAAATGCTCTCTAATCAATAAACTTAGTAATTGACAAAGTAGTAAAGGAACATGTGGTATAGCAGGTGTGTTCTATAATCAATGTATCAGCAAAACCTTAATGTATGGATTAATGTCTAAGCATTAAGAGCTAATTGTGGTCACAGATGGTCCTAGTAATGATAAATTAGTTACAAATATTATAAGCTTGCTGATTCAAAATCAGATCAAGCATGAAAAAAGATGTTTGTTTTGAACAGTATATAAGGATTAAGTTTTAGGGAGTTAGTCAGAAGTGAATTCAGGTAGGCTGCCTCGCTTCTCTAGTCTCATATTTGGTACACGTTTCCTTTTCTGTATTCTGTATTGCACTGCCTTAAGTATTCCTTGATTGTCTTACTTAAGTAAAACATCAACTGAGTTAGTTATTTAACAGCATGATTTATTGAATCCAAAGACACAACAAGATGCAAATAGGTGACCACTAAGATTTTTCAAAAGCACCTAAGGCAACTAACTCCCCATTGAAATCAATGGTAATTAGGTGCCTAAATACCTTTGAAGATCTGGGTCTAAGTCACTTATGAAAATGAGACTTAGAGCCTAAGTCACTAAGTCACTTTTACAATGTTTACCCAACTGTCCATAAGGTTGTTAATCTGACAACTTTCACTTCCAAATTTAATTTAATTCCAAATATCAATAAAGAAAAGTAAGCAAAGAAAAAAGGTACAAATCCATTTTAAAGATTAAAGACCTTTTTGAGGTCACTTTTTAGTAGACACTCAAGGAGAATAAAGATCTCTGCTTGGTCCCCAAACCAGAGGTGTGAAGAGGAATGATCTGGCATTAAAACAACACAGA
>NW_020682290.1:0-413 GCF_002925995.2 Terrapene triunguis
TGGGGCAAGAGGGAAGATTTCTTTGAACATGCCGTTTCCTTCTACTCATCTAGCAGTGAAGTCATAAGATACTGCTGACATCACCCTCGTTTCCATGGCACCACACTGATGGCACCCACCGAGAGTGGGCCTCGGGTGCAGGATGAGAGCCCGGGAAGGGAAGGGGAAGCCGCCTTCGTCAATCCAGCAGGGAATCCGAAAGGCTCCACCACAGGAGGCGCTTTGGCACCAGGCTAAATTCCCTCTAAGCTGCACAGCTGCAGGGCTCGGCCCCAGCGCGGAGCTGCCCCGGACTTGCCACGGCTGGGGGGAGGCGCTTCTCCCCCGGCCCCAAGCTGCTGCAGCTAGAGAGGGCTGGGGGGAGTTCTCTCTCCCCACCATAGCCCCTGGGCAGCCTGTACCCCAAACCCCTC
>NW_020682290.1:423-5830 GCF_002925995.2 Terrapene triunguis
GGCAGGCATCGCCCCCTGCCACCTTCTCCTCCTCAGAGGGCATCACCCTCAGCTCCTCAGTGTCCGTCTCAAGCATCTGCCAGGGAAAGACAGGACAAAAGGGGGGAAACGATAAGCCAAGGGGAGTCAGGAACATCCCCCAAGTCAGTGTGCCAAGGGGAGCCAAGAACATCCCCCAGTGTCCGGGGGGAGGGGGGGCGTACCAAGGTCTCTCTCGATTTCTAATCCCCCAATATGTTGATTCAGCCCCACTGCTGGGTCATTGCCCACAACGGGCTGGGCCAGACCACAGCTCTTCCAGCTCTGGAGTGGGGCGTGCTGCCTTCTGCTGGTGCCGGGGGAGGCAGCACTGGGCAATGTCCTTCCAGCCCCAACCACCGACCCACAGAACGAGGGGCCATGATGCTTTATTATCCTCATTACAGCCGGGCCCGGGCCCCCCAACCCCGTCCCTGCCGAGGGCTCTCAGAGCAGTGCCAAGGAGGAGGGGCAGACGATGGCAGGACTGCATCATATAAGAACATAAGAATGGCCGTACCGGGTCAGACCAAAGGTCCATCTAGCCCAGTATCCTGTCTACCGACAGTGGCCAATGCCAGGTGCCCCAGAGGGAGTGAACCTAACAAGTAATGATCAAATGATCTCTCTCCTGCCATCCATCTCCATCCTCTGACAAACAGAGGCTAGGGACACCCTTCCTTACCCAGGCCTGGACTACCGACACGCCCCCTCAGCCTCAGCACCAGGCACAAGCCAGGGACCTCTGCTGGCAGCCTGCGTGGCCCGGTAGCCCTCATGAAGACATGGCTCTGGAGGGACCCTTGCAGAGCCCACCCAGAACCCAGGGCTTCCCACCAGCCCGTCTGTGCCCACTGACCATCCTCCCAGTCTGTCCCATGAGCCCCACCTCGCCATAGGGCTTGGGCTGCTTGCAAGTGGGGCACCCTCTGTCGCGTGGCAGGGTCCGCCTGACTCAGAGCTCTCTGACGGGTCCCCACGGAGTGCCAGAAGCAGCTATGTCACCAGCAGGGCTGCTGCTCCGAGCTCGGAGAGCCCTGGCATGGCAGTCCCACTCGGAGAGCTGAAGACACCGGCAGCCACGGACCCTGGGATGGTGGGGACGAGGCACTGGGAGTGCACGAGGCCAGGCCAGGCTGGCTCGGCACAGTCTGGCTACGGGCACCCGGCACAGGTTCCAGACACAGATGGGCTCAGCCAGAGCCCATGACCAACTGGCACCGTCCTTACCCTGCATGGCACCCCAGCACCCGCTGTGGCTTGGCTCAGCCTCCCGGAGATCCGGCGGAGCTGGCCCGGCTCTCCGAGCACCAGGGGCCAGGCTGCAGCAGGGAGAAGCAGGCAGTGAAACCAGACACACTAGTCTGGCAGCTCCTGCCCCTCCTGCGCCACAGGAACAAAAAGCAAAGGGGAAGTGCCGGCCCCTGTTCATCTGCTGATTGCCCAAGGCTCAGCCCAGCCTGGGCCTGCACTTACAGCCTGCCTTGGGCTGGCCACATGCCACTCACTCGGGGCTCCCAGATCCCAGCCCCCTGCTGCTCCTCTTGCTCTGGGGTTCCCACCCCCCTGCAGCACCGTGGGGCTCTCATGAGCCAGGCCCCAGAAAAACATGGGATCTTTTCAAATGGTCATTGTCAGGTTTGTTCTTCACCTTCTGGTGTTTGAGCCTCGGCCGCCCCCAGTTCTGCAGCCAGCAGGGCCAGCCACGGGCTCTCTTTCCCACGGGGAAGGTGAGATTCTCAGGGAACCACAGCTCGGAGCTGGGCTTTGAGACAAACACCCCATAGAGTGAGACCTGTGATCACACCAAGAGAGCAGGCAGCACCGAGGTCGCTTGCTGCTGCTGCTGCTGGCTGGCTCTGAGCCAGGGCCCAGCACTCGTGGGCCAGCTGGTGCCACCTTGCCTGGGCATAGCAGTGCTCCAGGATGGTCCGGGATGAGGCATGGCTTGGGAAAGGCACAGCTTACCCCCTAGCAGCCTGCAGGCACTAAGAAATCATCTCTCCTTGGGGCACGCAGCTGGGCGAGTCTGCTGGGAGCCCCCGGTATCAAAGCAACTGGGCGGGAAGAGGCGGGGCAGGGGGGGGGCGGGGGAGGGGGGGGGGGGGGGGGGGGGGCCGGGGGCAAAGCGGGGGGTTGAGCACCCTTGGGACCTGGAGGAAGCCGGCGCCTGTGACTGGGAAGAGTGGGAGATACGCTGGAGGGTAGGGACAGGATACAGAGGGACCAGACAAATTGAAGGATTGGGCCAAAATAAATCTGATGAGGTTCAACAAGGACAAGTGCAGAGTCCTGCACTTACCAGAAGGGGGGGCAAGTGGGGCAATTTGTCCCAGGCCCCGCAGGGGCCCCTACGAGAATGTCAGAGGCTGCCCCCACGCCTCCGCCTTTCCCCATCCCCCGGCGCCTCAGCGCGCCGCGTCCAGGAGCGGCCCCGGACAGCGCTGCAGCGGCCTGGCTCAGAGTCGTGTGGTAAGGGGGGCGGGGCTGCGAGCTCCGGCGGGCCGAGCGGCGGGAGCTCCTGGACGCGGCTCGCTGAGGCTCTGGGAGAGGGGGTAAGCGGCATGGAAAGCCCCTCTGAGCCAGGCACCCCCCCCGCCCCGGCCCCCCAGCTCCGAGCCCAGCCCCTCTGAGCCGGGCACCTCCCGACCCTAGCCCCCCACAGCCCTGACCCCCAGCTCCGAGCCCAGCCCCTCTGAGCCGGGCACCCCCCGACCCCATCCCCCCACAGCCCTGACCCCCAGCTCTGAGCACAGCCCCTCTGAGCCGGGCATCCCCCGACCCAGAGCCCAGCTTCCCACCCAGCCCTGGGCAACAGTAGCGCCATCCCCAGGCAGCGACAGCCCATTGGCACCAACCATCACCATCACCCAGCGACAGCCCATTATGTAATTGCAAATGTATACATACTATTAAAGCATTTAATGTTTTTAAATAATGTATTTTGTGTATTTTCAAATTCTTAAAAATTATTTGTTGAATGTATTTCACTGGTTATTTTTTACATTTCCAAATACATGTTACTAGAGTATTGCAACATTTTTTTATGGAAGGGGCCCCCGAAATAGCTTTGCCCCAGGCCCCCGGAATCCTCTGGGAGGCCCTGGCACTTAGGACTGAAGAATCCCATGCACTGCTACAGATTAGGGACCGGGTGGCTAGGCAGCAGTTCTGCAGAAAAGGACCTAGGGGTTACAGTGGATGAGAAGCTGGATATGAGTCAACAGTGTGCCCTTGTTGCCAAGAAAGCTAACGGCATTTTGGGCTGTATAAGTAGGGGCATTGCCAGCAGATCGAGGGACGTGATCATTCCCCTCTATTCGACATTGGTGAGGCCTCATCTGGAGTACTGTGTCCAGTTTTGGGCCCCACACTACAAGAAGGATGTGGAAAAATTGGAAAGAGTCCAGCGGAGGGCAACAAAAATGATTAGGGGGCTGGAGCACATGACTTATGAAGAGAGGCTGAGGGAACTGGGATTATTTAGTCTGCACAAGAGAAGAATGAGGGGGGATTTAATAGCTGCTTTCAACTACCTGAAAGGGGGTTCCAAAGAGGATGGATCTAGACTGTTCTCAGTGGTACCAGATGACAGAACAAGGAGTAATGGTCTCAAGTTGCAGTGGGGGAGGTTTAGGTTAGAAATTAGGAAACACTATTTCACTAGGAGGGAGGTGAAGCACTGGAATGGGTTACCTAGGGAGGTGGTGGAATCTCCTTCCTTAGAGGTTTATAAGGTCAGGCTTGACAAAGCCCTGGCTGGGATGATTTAGTTGGGGATTGGTCCTGCTCTGAGCAGGGGGTTGGACTAGATGACCTTCTGAGGTCCCTTCCAACCCTGATACTCTATGATTCTATGACTGTGCTAGAGGCTGGTGCAAGTTTGCCAGGTCTCGGAGCGACTCATCAGACCGTGGGCTGGGCCTGTGTTTAACGTGGCTCCAGCCCAGCTCCACTAGCTTTTCTCTTTTCCCAACCAGCACAGTTATCACCACCTTCAATCTCATGTAGCACCCTGTGCACCGGGGCTTTCCTGACACAAGCTCTCTGCAGCCAAAGGCATCGGGAGGACGAGCTGTTGTCCCAATGAAAGCTTTAATTCATACTTGACATTTCAAAGGCTTTCACTGATTTTCCTTCTTTTTCCCGACCCCATGAGGACAGGCGTGTGCTGGGGGGGGAGGACTGTCTGCTGTATCACGTGCCTCCATCATGCACCCCTGAGTCCTACACCGTGTATTACAATCAGGATAGGACAATAACAGGTGTGTGTCTACACACATACACACACATCCCTCTGTCTGAGGCACTATGTCCTTTCACAGCTGTTTCACAGGGACTCCAGTGAGCATGTGTGTGAACAGCCTCGTTTTCCACTTGGCTCCCCGGTGCTACAGCCCCAGGCAATGCTGAAGAGCCCTGGCTAGGCCCAGGGGTGCCCTGCTGCTCTTCCGCTCTCTCTTTGGGCAGCAGGGGGCAGAGGTGAAGCAGAGGCTGGGCTGTAAGGTGTCCTGCTCTCAGAAGAGGACGACAACCACCTGCGAGAGGCGACTCTCCCGGGGAAGTTTGCCGATTTACTCCTTTGCTTCACAAAGTCAAGAACAAGATAGTTCTGAAACCAAATGCCAAGCGCAGCAATTCCCTCAGTGCGGGCACTCCCAGCCCTGGGGCAATCATTAACCTCTCCCTGCAGAGCTAACGAACCACCGACTAAGTGCTCCTTCCGCCCACAGATCCAGTTTGTATAGATTATCGCTCACCATCAGATTTCACATGCAACAATAAAACTGCTGCCAGTACTGGGCAATGCCACAGGGGGCCCTGGGCACCGCACAGACAGCAGGCTCTGTCCTAGAACAACCAGGTCTTCTAGGAACTTTGGGGCCCTTTCCTGCACCCCACATGCCAGACTCAGTGCACCCTGGAGACATCTTGCAGTCAAGGGACCCAGAGCCCCTAGAGATTCCTACACCTGCGGGAAGCTTGGGGAATTCCAGAATGGCACCAAACTTCACTAGTCCCTGACTGGTTTTAGAATGGCTACCCCCTTAGTGGCAGATTGCAGCGATACAGCAACACCTGGGACACAGGGGAACAAGTGACATGGGACGGACCAATCCTGAAAGGACAGCTGTTCTTAGAGCCCAGCCCGTTCCTAGAAGTCATAAGGTCTGGTTTTCAGGGGGACTCTGGGGAGCAAAGTGTTTCTAGGCATAAGCGAGAGATTCCCCAACTGCATAGCCTGGGTTCCCCCACAGGACATCTAGAGCTTGCCAGTCATAGAACTTTTTATTACCTTTTGAAACTTAAGATTGCAACTCATTTGTGTACCTATGTTTACTTGCTTTAACCTCGTAAATAACACTCTGGTTTCCTTTTCCTAGTCATA
>NW_020682291.1:0-1056 GCF_002925995.2 Terrapene triunguis
GACTGGAGTCTTACTCTGAGTCACTCTATGACTCCCAGCCCTCCCCATGCCTCAGTTTCTCTATTTGTTGTACTCATGTGATCTTGTCCCTCAGGCAACAGCCCACGCACGCCCCTCCCGCTCCTGGGATTCCTTCACCCAGCACTTGAAGGACGTGGCTCTGAAGGGTGAGTATCCCCTGAACTAGGGTGCGGGAGAGGTGGATTACTGCTGGCCTAGCATTGGGGCTGGGGGCAGTACAGCTCTGTGCCACCAGGGGGTGAGAGAGAGAAATGGATTAGAGAAGGGGAGTGGGGGCGAGGAGTCCAGGCTACTGGGTTCTGTCCCTAAAGCTGGGAGGAGAGTGGGATCTAGTGGGTTAGAGCAGGGGGGTTGGGAGCTAGGACTCCTGGGTTCTATCCCCAACTCTGGGAGGGCCTGAGCTGGGCCCTCACTCTCCCTCTGCCCCTCCAGGGAAGGAAACGAATCTGGACGGCTCCTTCTCCCTGCAGGAGCTCCTGGGCTCGATGGACCTAGCCCGCTATTACCGCTACCCTGGCTCCCTCACCACCCCCAACTGTGACGAAGTCGTGGTCTGGACTGTCTTCCCCGACCCCATCCTGGTGCCTCTTGATGTGGTGAGTGTGGGGGTGGGGGAAAGGGAGGGAGTCAGGACTCCTGGGTTCTATCTCCAGCTTTGGGAGGGGAGTGGGGCCGTGTCTAGTAGGTTACAGAAGGGGGGCTGGGAGTCAGGACTCCTGGGTCCTTTTTCCAGCTCACCTCCCCTCTGCTGTTCAAACCCCCACTCTCTCTGCTTCAAAGTTAACCCCATCAGAACCTTCTCAGTTCTCTCCATTGATGGGGTGTCCTCCTCTCCACTCAGTAGAGCACCCCAAGTTTGCCTCCCCCCTCAATTTGCCCCTCCCCCACTAATCTGTCTCCCGCCCCGCAGGTGGATGCGTTCCCCTCCATCCTCAACTCCACAAACTCAGATGCTGGGCCCCGGTTGCAGAACAACTACCGGCCTTTGCAGAGCCTTGGGGATCGCCAAGTGCAGGCCTCGGCAGCCCTCCGAGT
>NW_020682292.1:0-5864 GCF_002925995.2 Terrapene triunguis
GATCGGGTCCGGAGCCGGGAGTCCCAGATCCTCTCCGGCCTAGATTATCCCCAGCCGTGGCTGTTCGCATCCCCCAGCAGAGGAGGCGGGAACGTCCCCTCTTTCCTGGCTGGGGGGTGATTTTACTCCAGTAACGTCAGAGTGGCCGTAGGGAGGGGATCACTGCAGGGGAGGGAGGTCATGTCCATGTTAGTGCTAGCGCCACTCCGGTGCTGCCAAGTATAACACGGGCTCCTCTCTCCTGCCAGCAAACTGAAGCCACCGCTTGCCCTGGAGCTGGAGTCACGCCTCCTGCGGGCTCTTATGTATACCATATTCACCATGACCACTGAGCGGTATACCACCTACTTCCAGGTAGGTCATGATCCTACTTCTTCTGTCCCAGGAGCAGGAGCCGCCTCTGGTCCCTGCTCCCTCGGTTTGATGGAGCTGCTGAGAATAGGGGAGGGGTGAGCAGAGCTGGGAACAGGCCCAGGCAGGGCGGAGCGGGGACAACACAAACTCTCAGGGAGGGTCCCTTCCCTCCAGGGGGGATTGTGTTACCCCTCTGTGGCTGAACCCAGCCTTCCCTCTCCTCATTCTCTGCTCTGCTGCCTGGACTCTCCCGGGGATCCTACCTCCCACCCATTGCGGTTTGGCTGTTCCATAGTCTGCTGGGTACCAGGCCCTGCGCAGAGAACTGCTAAGAGCAAGGATGGAAGAGGTAGCAGGCATCTGGCAATGAACTCTTGGTAAGTGTCCCTGGAGTGATGGGAATGGCAGAGGCAAGGATGTGCCTTTTGGGTCAGGCCAGGCCTCCCCCGAGAACCCCTCTGGTCCCGTGACTGGTGTAGCCCCATGTCCTATGACTGACGGGTGCTCCGTCTTCTTGCAGGCTCTGCACAACACCTATTTACAGGGCCTGGACACCATGCTTGGGTGCCTGCTCACCGAGACCCCCACCACGGACAAGCTGCAGCACCTCTTGGAGGTGAGTAGAATGGGAGGGTCTGGGGCGGAATTTCCCCTGAACCCCGTGGGAGGGCTGCAAAGGAGAGACTAGAAGAGTCACGTTTCCATTGTGTCCTCCCAGCTTGGACCCAAGCGGCCACACGTTCCCAGAGCTGTCAGTGCAGTGCCATGTTGGGACCCTTACGCCTCACGGGGCGGGGGCGCGGGGGAGCAGGGGAAGGAGCTGGGAGTGTCAGCCAGAGCTCTGCATGGCAGCATTACGCACTAACAGTGAGCTCCAGGCCTGGCTGGGGACTGAGAGACTGAAACCCCTGTGAGATGCAGGACATGGGCCTCTGAGAAAAGTCTCTGGCTCCTTTCTAGGGAGACCCTGAGATACAGGAGGAGCCTCAGGGAATCAGCTCTTCTGTCCTGCAGTTCCCAGAGGCATTGTCCTCACGGCCGCTCCATCCATCCTACCAAGGCCTTTGCAGCCGGGGTCTGGGGTCCAGGGCATGTGCCTTGATCCTGACGTGCTGTTCATGGGTCAGGGGTTCAGAGCAACTAGACCAGCCCCAAGACCGAACATTGTCCCAGCCTGGAGAGACAATGAGCTTGTGCCCAGCAAGACGTGGGCAGTGTCATGAACCCCCACATGAGGAGTCAGCTATTCCCCCCTGAGCACAAGGTCTCAGCCCCATGGGAGGGGGCGAGGCTCATTTGTAGAGCATGTACGCCTACCCGCTGACCCTTCCCTGCCTCCTTCTCCCGCAGCACGTCCATTTCTGGCTCCAGTCCAAAAACATCCAGGAGAGAGCTAGAGCCATACGGAGCAGCGCTGCCCTGCTCCAATTCGCCACCTCCCAGCCCGGATTTGACGTAAGTGACCTTTGACCCCAGCATCCTGAGTCAAGTTCCTCATCCCTGGCTAATTGGTCCGCCCTGGATCCGTGAGGGACTGCGTTCCATAGGCCGCGGGCTGGCAGGGTTGTGCCTGGCCTCAGGGCCCCTGTTATTCTGGAGCAGCCTGGCAGCGAGTGCTCATAGAGGGCCCTTGCCCTGGTCCCTTTGCTTCAAGCTCCTTTGGGGTCAGAGAGAAAGAGGGCTCTAGTTCCTCTCCCTCAGCGCCTCCTACAGATGGATGGGAGCAGAGCTCTGGCCCAGAGGAGCTGGGGAGCTGAAGGGAGAATGTTGATGGATTCCCCTCTTCTCCTCCTCCCACCAGACCTCCTCCAATTTCCCCAAGGCGGGCAACTTTCTGCTGCAGCTGGGTCTGCACATCTCGGACCCAGCCAACGACATCAGCCGGCAAGCCAGGAGCGGGATACATTGGCTGCAGAGGCTCCTGCTGCAGAGGAGGGGTAAGAAACCCAGCTGGGCAATGGGACCCCATAGAAGTGAGTCCCTTGGCGACTAGCTCCAGCTGGCCATTGGGACACCCATAGAACTAAGGTCTCTTCTGTTAGACCAACTGCAGCAGGGCAGAGGGACCCCAATGGAAACAAGGCCCCTGTTTTGAGCCCCCCACTTGCTGGCCAAGGGACCCTACAGAAAGAAGCCCCCTCCTCTGAGACCGACCCCAGCTTAGATGATGTCTCACACTCATCTCCCTAATTCAGGGAGAGAGGAAGGGGCGAACATGCCAGGGAAATTGGCTGCTTTACCTCAGAGCCTGGCTCCGTCCCCCAGCCCAGGGAAATCAGCCCGCCCAGGGGGCAGCCAGCTGGTGAGGGGACAGGAACGGAGCTATTGAGACACGTGGAGGGAAAGAGCCCACCATGAGGGCAGAGGCAGGGACCACAGGGGAAGGACACAAAGCTTGTAGGATGTCACCAGTTGGGTAGCTAGGGCCAGATCCTGACTTCAGTGGGTGGGTGCGGGGGGGGTTCTCAGTATTAGACGCCACTGTTAACAGGCGCCCACTCCCAGAGCACCATGGCCATAAGGGTCCATGACTGCTGTGATGAATGAGACAAATCCCCCTTCAGATACTTAGCTGCCTGGTCCATTGGGTGCCCCGAGGACCCCGGCCAGTGTTTACCCAGCAAAGGGAACAGAAGGAAACAGGCACTAAAACCGGATGCCAAATCTCCCCAATGAGTGTCTCTTTCTTCCCCAGGGTTGAACATCCAAGAGGCGAGCGATCTGTGGTGCCGGGATGGGCTCCAGGACACCGAGCGCCTGGCCTACAGCAATATGGCCAGGGTGGGGGAAGTAAGGACTCTCCGCTGGTGCATTGCAGCAGCTCAGGTGTGGAGCTGTCTCCCCCTGCAGTGAGTGTGTTATGGAGGGGGAGGGATAGCTCAGTGGTTTGAGCACTGGCCTGCTAAACCCAAGGTTATGAGTTCAATCCTTGAGGGAGCCATTTAGTCATCTGGGGCAAAAATCTGTCAGATGATTTAGTTGGTGTTGGTCCTGCTTTGAGCAGGGGGTTGGACTAGATGACCTCCTGAGGTCCTTTCCAACCCTGATATTCTATGATACTTATTTCCAGCTGACAGTGTTCGGCTGCAAGAGGTCGAGGACTCTGGGTTGGAGCCTTGCTAATGGTCCAGGCTTATGTGTGTTCCATGGATCTATGTCTACATGGCATACAAGGGATCCCCTGGGGGGTTGAGTTAATGGAGGATTGTATCTCCAGGGATCCGGCTCCGCTCACTCTCCCTGGCTGACACCCTGGTGTCTGAGAGGGGAGCCCCTGGGTCAGTGAGTTGGGAGGCTCACACCAGCTATCGCCGGACCAGATCCTCGTTGGAGTCCCTGCACCCTGTGGAAGCACAGGCTGGGTGTGGGGTTTGCCCAGCACCATGGCGAGTCAGGGAGCAGAACCTGCCCCTGCGCTGGGCGTTGGGGTGAGGGACACCGAGCCCCTTTCCTGGGCTGAGTCACTGCACCATGACGCTCGTGGGAATGTCAGTGGGGTGAGGAGCGGGAATGGAAGCAGATCTAAAAGGCCCTTTCCTCTAGCGGGTGAGCTGCAGGAGATATCGCTGCTGGGAGCAGTAGGGATCCTTTGTTGTCTGTGTGAGCTGGTTCCAGAGTGCGCAGCCACATTCCCAGCATGTCATGGCACCTGCGGTGAATCCTGCTCCAGAAAGAGCTATTCCTCAGTGCCTGCAACCTCTTACTGATGGGGGTTCCTTGGTCCATAGGACCCCAAAGGTTGGCTGCCCCAGGACTCTTCTTCACCTTGTGAGATACTAGAGGGATTTGGAGCCTGATTCTGGGCAACTGACAAGGGCTGTGGTGCTGTTGGTTTTAGTTCTTTGGACAGATCTTTTCAGAAGGCCAGAGAAGATCTTTCCTCCAGGCGGCGCTTCTGGCCATACGTGACCCCCAGATCCGTGTCAGCCAGGCTGGGCTGGTGCTAACGTACTCCATCCTGGGGGAAGCCGGCCAGCTGATAGGGGATGAGGTAACCAAAGAAGGATCAATTGGGGAGGGAGCCCCAGGGCCTTTCACCTCCAGGCCATTGAAAGTCATTCCCATCCCATCCCCATGCGCTGACCTGGGAGCAAGGAGAGGATGAACCCAGGCAGGTGCCATTGGTCGGTGCCAGCTTGTCCCCTGAGCAGCTCAAAGCAGGGGAGACCCAGCTCTCCAGCAAGGCTATTTCCTAACATTCATCACATCAACACGACACGCTGCCATTGCTCATACTAGGGGCTGCCAATTCCCCATGTGACCTCTGTGAGCCTTTCCCACCCCTCAGGGCCTCAGGCCGGTTCCTAGGGCTCTGGTATCGTGTTATCCCAGCCACCACCTGCTCTGGGAGAACTAGAGGAGTCAGTCAGCAGAGGCTGCTCAAGTGCCCCATTCCCCAGAGCCACTGTCCATGGCGTCATCTTAACAACAGGGGCGTCCGTTGGGGAAAGGTGTCCACATCCTCTCCCCCCGCGGGCACTACTGCCCAGAGCCTCCCAGCCCCTCAGCTGGAGGGGGAGAGGGCGGCTGAGGAGATTCTGGGGAGCGGAGCTGAACCCCCAGCTGGCTTGGGAGGTAGAACAGCTCTCACGGGGGGACTGAGAGGAATGGGGGCAGGAGTTCATTCCACAATGGTGGGAGTGGGGGTGGAGGTCACTAGAGAGGAGACAAGATTTCATCTCGGGGGTTGGTTGGGGGAATCCGTCCCTCAGACATGGGGAGGGGTGGGGTGGAAATTCTGCTGGTTCCCGTTGCCGTTAATGCCCTTCGTTGCCATGGGTGTCTCTGACTGATTCTTGTTCCCTTTCAGCAGGAGGATGTTCCAGCTACAATCATGGCACACCTGTTCTACATCCGGTGCTTGCACCAGGTGCCCAAAGCACTGCAGGGGCTGTGCGCAGTGGGACACCTTTGAAGTCCCCTCTCCCCCGTCGCATGACCAGAAGCTCCCACTCTCTGCTGCAGGTACTGCTCTGTCTCACTGCGCCTGGGGGAGAAGGGCTGGGGGGAGTGGACATAAACCCCACAGCACTGAGAGAAACCCAGGCCGAGCACCTCGCTCTCACCGCCATGCCCCTCCCCGACCCCTGGAGCTGGCCCAGGCCAGATACGGTCCCTGCCCCCATGCCCAGAGGCCAGTTTCGGAAGCATCAGGCTGTCAGGGCCATGGGGCTGGCCCAGAAATGAGAGCATCCGCAGAGCCAGGGGTTATCCTCAGGAACCATTGCAGTCTGGGAGGGGTGGCCCGACGTGGAGCCCCTCCCCTGCCGTCAGTGCTCAGAGCTTCCCATGGCCCGTGTCACCCCGTCGCAGTGAATGTCTGACCATCCCCCACCTGGGGCCCAAGCCACCCAGCCGGTATCTGAACCCTTCCCAGCCAGGAATGAAACTCCCCCCTAGCACCTTGGGGCAAGGAAAGCTCCTCCCCATCTGGCAGGTGAGCTCTGAGACACGGAGAAAGGGCTGTGCTCCTGGTCACACACTCCTGGGGGTAGATCTGGGAACTGGAC
>NW_020682293.1:0-1238 GCF_002925995.2 Terrapene triunguis
CTTGTCATAAGGCAGTGCTGCTTGGTACGTCTTCCAGCAGCAGGATGCAGCACAATGCAACCTCAGTTTTCCTCCTCCAGAGTCTCCAGTAACTCCATGTCAGCTTTCTTTCCTCAATAATACCCCTCCTTTGGGCCAGTTTTTTTTTTTTTTTTTTTTTACAAAAAAATAGTCCAAATAGTCAGTCTGTGACAGAAACCCCGAAATATAGTCCATCTATCACTCCAGTGCATGTGTCTTAAAATCCCTAGACATCCAGTCCCTGATGCCCCACATATCCCACTCTGGTATCTTCTGTCACACCTGGGTTCTTCATCAGTCCTCTCCTTCTTCCAGGACAGCCACGCCAGCCCTTTCAGCTGGTGCAATTTCCACCCCCATTTCTCCCAAAGCCTCTCTGCTGGAAGTTCATCCATCACTTCTCCTGTACTACTAACCTCTCATATCCATGACAGGCAGGCAGGCAGGTTGGCCTTCCACTGTTCCACTGTCTCCAGTTCTCTAAGTGGAGACATCAGTGGATAAGCACCTTTGCTTCTGGCCTGCCTTCAGCCTTCCCCAGCCTTTTGCTCCAGCCCTCTGGCTTAGAAGTCAGCAGGCAACTCCCTTTGCTGCTTTCTGGCCTTCAGCCCCCTCTAGCCTTGGCTCTCTGGTTTGGGGAGGTCAGCCAGCAAATCCTTCTGTTGCTCTCCTGCCTTCAGCCTTCCCCCAGGAACCATCTACAGCTTCCTTCATGGACCTCCTACAAGTCTTCTGGTCTCTGGCAGCTGTCACCTGCCCTCTTCCTGACTGACCTGTCCCCTGTCTCAGTCTCTCCCCCTTTATATGGCCCAGGTGCCTTCTTTTAACCCCAATTTCAGGAGGCAACCAATGAGTCAGGTGCGCTGGCCTCTTCCTTCCAAAGGGCAGTTACCACCCTGTGACAAACACATTTTCTTTAGTCGTAGTATCATTTGTGTGAGTGCAAAGTGGCCCCCACTTTTAAAATATGGTGGTGTTTCTATGACTCACAAAAATATTAATCTTTCTGAATTGACTGGTGTGCATTAATAGTAGTTCTTACAGTGTAGCAGTGGGAGTCATTTATCACCATATCTAGTAAACATAGTCCTTGAGCTAGTAGCTGTTTAGTAAATCAAACCTTACAATTACTGTCTTGTTGACATACTAAGGTGATTGTTGTTTGAGGTAGCCTCTGCATATTCCAACTTGTATAATGCATCCTGCAGTGCCAGTGA
>NW_020682294.1:0-2227 GCF_002925995.2 Terrapene triunguis
GGGGGGGCTGCCAAAAAGGGGACAAACAAGACGGGTTGGTTGGGTGTTGGAGCAGTGACGGGACGGGCTCTACTCAGGCTGCTTGGAACAAGTCTGTCTGTCCATCCACTGATCCAACCATCCACCCGTCTGCATTACCCATCCGTCCATCCATCCACCCGTCTGTATTACCCATCTGTCAGTCCATCCATCCATACCCATCCATCCGTCCATACCCATCCATCCATCCACTCACCCGTCTGCATTACCCATCCGTCCATCCATCCAACCATCCACCCGTCTGCATTACCCATCCATCCACCCGTCTGCATTACCCATCCGTCCATCCACCTGCATTACCCATCCATCAGTCCATCCATCCATCCACCCATCTGCATTACCCATCCGTCCATCCATCCATCAATCATCCACCCGTCTGCATTACCCATCCGTCCATCCATCCACCCATCTGCATTACCCATCCATCCATCCACTCACCCGTCTGCATTACCCATCCGTCCATCCATCCAACCATCCACCTGTCTGCATTACCCATCCGTCCATCCACCTGCATTACCCATCCATCCATCCATCATCCACCCGTCTGCATTACCCATCTGTCCGTCCATCCAGCCACCCATCTGCATTACCCATCTGTCCGTCCATCCAGCCACCCGTCTGCATTACCCATCCGTCCATCCAGCCATCTGTCTGCATTATCCAGCCAGCCAGCCATCTGTCTACATTATCCAGCCATCTATCCACCCACTCGTCTGCATTACCCATCCATCCATCCACCCACCTGTCTGCATTACCCATCCATCCATCCATCATCCACCCGTCTGCATTACCCATCTGTCCATCCACCCACCTGCCTGCATTACCCATCCGTCCGTCCATCCATCATCCACCCGTCTGCATTACCCATCCGTCCGTCCATCCATCATCCACCCGTCTGCATTACCCATTGTCCATCCACCCGCCCGTCAGCATTATGTCTACCCATCTGTCCTTCCACCCAAACTATCCATCCATCCATCCACATGATCTTTCTATCCATCCACCCATGCAGCCACTGGCAGTATGCATCTATCTGCCCCTCTTCTACCTTTCCATCTACCCACCTTTCCATGGACAGCAGGGATCTATCCCTCCGTCTACCCAGTCTCCATCCGTCCATCCATCCATCCCCATAGCATCCAGGTGCCTGTTCCCCTCCCTTTTTAACTCTTTACAGACCTCTCCAATCCTTGCCTTCCAAACCCTTTGCTTAGCTTCCATCCCCCCGCCCCTGCCCAGGGCCGCGAGGGTCAATGTTGCTCAGAGAGGCCCCAACGCTGGAGAAGGACCCGTAGGGAATGCCCTTGGCTAGGCGCCTGGGGAGCTGAGCTCGATGGGACCCTCGGATGGCTCTTGCTGGAGTCTCCAATATGGTTCTCCTCCAGCTATGATGCTTACAAGGACCAGCCACGGAAGACGCATGGAGCGTCCTGCACCACGCGTGACACAAAACCCTGCCTCCTCCAGACAGATCCTCACCACACCCGTTACCTTGTTCCTCGGCTCGGCCGGGCACGGGGCACTTGCTCTGGAGGTCTAGACTAGTCCTTGACCACTTCCTCCTCCTGGGAGAGGGTGTCTCCCCTGCGCCCGCCTCTTGGCCACGGGTGGCCAGCCCCTTCTCGCAGTCCTTGCTCGGGGCCACCCCGTTGAGTTCCCTGGCCCTGTCGTCGGCCCCGTCCTGCGCCCGGGAGGCCGGGGGCTGCCCGCCGTTGGTCTGGGAATAGACGTTGCTGACCTGGGCCTTCTTGTTCCCGTCGTGGGCCTTGTAGCGGATCATGAGGATGATGATGAAGAGCAGGACGGAGGCGACGATGATCCCGCCGATGATGATGATCATGGTGCCGCCCAGGAAGTGGGCGTGCAGGGAGCGGCACTGCGGGGAGCTGGGCTGGGTGCTGAAGCGGACGCAGCCCAGGGGGCGCGTGGCCGTCAGCGCCGTCGCCCCGTCGTCGTAGATGGCCAGCACGCACAGGTCGTAGGCCCGCCCCGCCGCCAGGTCCTTCACCAGGAAGGCCCTGCTGGGCGGGGGGATCATCCTGGGGGGGCGGGAGGGGGAGCGGTGAGCGGTGCCTGCGGCTGGGATCCCTCCCCCATCTCAGCTTCACCCCCCCACACACTGCTGCCCCTCCCCCACCTCACCTCCGCCCCACGGCCACCCTGCTACCCTCATCCACCACCACTCCCA
>NW_020682295.1:0-441 GCF_002925995.2 Terrapene triunguis
TTTGTCACTTCTCCTCTGCTGGCACCCAGGAGGCCTGGGCTACCCTGTGTGAATATGTGTATGTGTGTGTATATGGGTGTGTGTATATATGTGAATATGTGTATGTGTGTGTATATTTGTGTGTGTGTGTATATATCTATCTGTGTGTATATCTGTGTGTGTGTGAATGTGTGTGTGTATATCTGTGTGAATATGTGTCTGTATCTCTGTGTGCGCGTGTGTATGTGTGCATCTGTGTGCATGTACGTATGTATGCCTGTGTATGTGTGCATGTACGTGTGTATATGTGTGTGTGTGTGTGTGTCTGTGTGAGTGTATATATGTATGTGAGTGTGTCTGTGTTTATATCTGTGTGTGTGTGTGTGTGACGTGAGTCCGTGACAGTGTGTGAATATGTCTGTGTATATCTGTTTGAATATGTGTATGTGTCTGTGCGTATGT
>NW_020682295.1:451-1460 GCF_002925995.2 Terrapene triunguis
CTGTGTATGTGTGTGCGTTTGTGTGTGTCTATATATTTGTGTGCCTGTGTGTGTCTGTGTATATATGTGTGTCTGTCTCAATGTGTATATATGTGTGTGTATATATGTATGTGTGTCTGTATAAATGTGTATATCTGTGTGTGTGTATTTCTGTGCGTGTGTCTGTGTATATGGGTGTGTGCGTGTGTGTATGTGTATATTTCTGTGTGTGTATGTGTCTGTCGCTATGTGTGGAGGGGGGGATAGCTCAGTGGTTTGAGTGTTGGCCTGCTAAACCCAGGGTTGTAAATTCAATCCTTGAGGGGGCCATTTAGGGATCTGGGGCAAAAATCTGTGTGGGGATTAGTCTTGCTTTGAGCAGCGGGTTGGACTAGAACCTCCTGAGGTCCCTTCCAACCCTGATAGTCTCTGATTGTATGATATGTGTGTGTCTGTCTGTATATATATGTGTGTCTGTGTGTGTCTATATATGTGTCTATATATATATATATATATATATGTATCTGTGTGTGTTTGTGTCAGTGTGTGTGTTTGTCTGTGTGTGTGTCTATATATATATATATATAATGAAAGCTAAGCTTCTCACAATCACCTGATTCCAGGAGCTGGGGCTTAACCCCCACCCACAAAGGATCATGAAACTCATGAATAAAATCACAAGAGTGGACACAGTGCTGGACACCTTCCCCTAAGAAAAACCCTAAAAACAGAATAAAAGCTGTGTACATTCAGAAATATTTGTACATGATTCATGGAGGCTAGGTCCATCAATGGCTATTAGCCGGGATGGGCAGGGATGGTGTCCCTAACCTCTGTTTGCCAGAAGCTGGGAAGGGGTGACAGGGGATGGATCACTTGATCATTACCTGTTCTGTTCATTGCCTCTGGGGCACCTGGCATTGGCCACTGTTGGAAGACAGGATACTGGGCTAGATGGACCTTTGGTCTGATCCAGTCTGGCTGTTCTTAGGTTAACATCTGAAGGTCCTGCTGGAATAGAAAGGGACAG
>NW_020682296.1:0-5498 GCF_002925995.2 Terrapene triunguis
GGGCCATGCAGGGGCACGAGCGGAGAGCTGGTTTTCACGTAGGAGCCGCCGGAGTGCATCAGCCTGGTGTCCTGCACCGAGCGTGGCCAGTCCCAGCTGTGTCCGGGGTGGTGCCAGGACCCCCCAGTGGGCCGGGATGGGCCGGGCATGAGGAACGCTTCCCCCTAGAGCCTCCATGCACCGTGGAGGGTTTGATCCCTTCCCTTCGGTCTCCAGGCGGGCGGGTCGCTGTGGGCGTTCCCCTTACCCGTGGCCCTGCCTTGCAGCGTCTGCGCGAACGGGCTGTGGAACTGCACAGATGACAGCTGCCCCGAAGCCGCCTTCTGCCCCGGGGAGCTGGTCTACGCCTACGGGGCCTGCCTGCGCACCTGCGCCACTGCCGAGGGCAACCTGAGCTGCCCGGGGCTCTCTGCCGGCTGCGTCTGCCCGCCAGGCACCGTCCTCCTCGTGAGTCTCTCGTTCCCCCCCCTGGGCTCTGCCCCAGCCTGGGTGCGGTGGGCCGGGCGGGGGGGCAGTCACGGACACCAGGGTCGGGGCTGCGCCCCCAGCTTTGGAACAGTCTCTGGGAGGCCCCTTCACTGGGCCAGCCCCCCTGGGGGTCCCGCTCTGCCTCCAGGGTGAGCCACACGGCCTCACCACCCCCTAGACAGCCCCCCCCCCCCCCCGAGCTCCGGGCAGCAAGTCCCCCGGAGACGCCCCTGAGGGAGACTCGGCCGCTCGCAGGGATCAGGGCCCCTCACCCAGCCCTGGCAGGGCATAGCTGGGGTCAGTCGTTAGCGGGCGCCCGGCCTAGGGGCCTTAGGGCAGCCCGGGGCAATGAAGGGCGAAGCAGGGTCCGTCCTGGCCAGCCCTGAGCCCAGCCCAGCTGTGGGGAACCCTGGGGTCCGGCTCCGTCTGTCTGTGCGGCCTCCTTGGTCAGACTCCAGGTGAGAGCCTGACTGCTTCCCGCGACCCCACGTAACTCCCCCTCCCCCCCAGCCCTGGGTTCTCCACCGGGGATCCTTGTCCAGCCCCCTGCAGAGATGGGGGGGGCCGGAGTCCGTCTCCCGCTGGGTCTTTGTTGCTAGGTGTCAGTATCTGGGCAATTGGATTTGCCGTTGTCTTCTCAGGAGCTCCACTCAGATGGGGACCAGGCCCAGCCAGCTAGGGACACCCACCCCACACTGGTAACAAAGCTGCACACAGGGGAAACTGAGGCACACACAGGCGCTCAGAAACATGACAAAGCATCCCCACGTTGTGGCAGAGCCGGGGGCATTCCCAGCCCCTCCAAGCAGAGGCTGAATGCCTTGGGCAGGGGAGTCGCCGGGGAAGGAGAGATCTTTCACCTCCAGACACCTGGGTTGACCCCCAGCTTGGGCTCGAGCCGGAGAGGAGGTGGGCTGGATCCCCCCTTCCCCTCGCAGACCTGCCCAAGGCAGAGCGAGCTGGGCCACCCCCGCCCTGCCCTGGTCTCCTGGGAGCTCTGGGGCCTCGCGGCCATTCTCAGACTCCCCTTCCTCCTCCCAGAACGAGCGCTGCGTCTCCCCGGACGAGTGTCCCTGCCACCATAACGGCAGGCTGTACCAGCCCAACGACACCATCGCCAAGGACTGCAACACCTGGTAAGGGCGCCCAGGGAGCGACGGCCCAGCCTCTCCTGGCTGGCGGCCCTGACCGGGGATTGCCAGGTGGAGCGGGCGGGAGGTGGTGTGGGGCTGGTGTGGAGGGCAGGGCTGGGGCTGGCGCAGGGCTAAGGAGCCAAGTGGGATGTGCCAGAGCTGTGCCTAGGGCTGGGGGTGCTGGCACGACCTGGAGTGGTGTCAGGGCCCAGGGCTGGGGGTGCTGGTGGTGCCCGGGGCTGGGGCTGCTGGCAGTACCTGGGGCCAGGGGTGGCTGGGGTGCTGGCGATGCCCAGGGTTGGGGGTGCTGGTGATGCCCAGGGTGCTGGCAGTGCCCAGGGCTGGGGGTGCTGGCAATGCCCAGGGTGCTGGCGGTGCCCAGGGCTGTGGGTGCTGGGGATGCCCAGGGTGCTGGTGGTGCCCAGGGCTGTGGGTGCTGACGATGCCCAGGGTGCAGGCGGTGCCCGGGTCTGCAGGGTGGCTGAGCCCCGACACCCCTCTCCCTTGCTGTGCAGCGTGTGCCGGAGCCGTCGCTGGCAGTGCAGTAGCCACCACTGCGCGGGCACCTGCGTGGCCACGGGAGACCCGCACTATGTCACCTTTGACGGGCGGGCCTTCTCCTTCCTGGGGGACTGCGAGTACGTCCTGGCACGCGAGGGCAGCGGCCTCTTCACCGTCACCTCCGAGAACGTGCCCTGCGGCACCAGCGGCGTCACCTGCACCAAGTCGGTGGTGGTGGTGATCGGGAACACCGTCGTGCACCTGCTGAGAGGTGGGGAGCGGGGGCAGAGCCGTGAACCCTTCCAGGAGAAGTGAGCACGAGGTTCCCGGCTGGCCCCTGGGCAGGCCAGAGCCAGGCTCTCCAGGCCAGTGTGTCCCAGCAAGTAGCAGCTTGCGGGTTCCCAGGCCAGGCTCAGTTCGTGTCTCTCCTTGGGGCCCCTCTGCACTGGCTCCCTGCCCAGCCGCTGCTGCTCCCCCACAAGCCCCACGCGGACCTGCACCCGCCGGCTGCCAGCCACAGCCGGCTCCACACGCGGCTCTGCAGGTGGGTCCTGAGCTGCTTCTGTGCATGCGGGCGCTGCTTCCAACCACCGGAGCCCGGCCATCTCCTGGCCTGGTTCAACCCAGGACCCTGCCCCTCGCCTGGCCAGGAGGAAGGGGTGTGCACTGAGGAGGGAGGGGATGGGAGTTGTAAGTTCCCTGGTTAGCAGAGCCATCAGAGTTGAATTGTGTGGTGCAGTGTATTGTATTGTGTTGCAGTGCAGTGTGATGCATCACAGTGTTGTGTGGTGCATTCCATTGCATTGCATGACAGTCTGATGTGGTGCTTTCCACCATTGCATTGCAGTGTGGTGTGCTACATTATTCAGAACTGCAGTGCGGTGCATTGTAGTGTGGTGTGTTACTGTAACAATGCTGCCTCGGGTGGGACACTTCTGAGAGTATCAATTCAGGACAAATTGCTTAACACAGGGCAGTTACAGCCCAAGGCTGGGGTCCTTTGCACACCAAGGCAAACCAAACCAGCCCGACAGAGAAGACTTTGGTCTCACCCCACTGGCTAACCACAAATCACACAGGCAATTCCCTCAGACACTCCAGTTTCCCAGTATCACCACCAGTGCCACTCGTTATGGGGACAAATGGTTATGAAAACCAATACCCCAGTAAAAGAAAAAAGGTTCTCCGGATCCCAAAGGACCAAGCCCCAGAGCCAGGTCAAATGATAACTTAGATCTTACCTAAAATACACGCTATAGCCAATTCTTATTAACTAAACTAAAATTTATTAAAAAAGAAAAGAGAGAGTGTTGGTTAAAAGATCAATATACAGACAGACTTGAATTCAATTCTTGAGGTTCAGATACATAGCAGAGATGAGCTTGTAGTTGCCAAAAGTCCTTTTAGAAATAGTCCAGAGGTTATAGTCCAATGTCCATATTCAGGGTGGCTCCAGTCAGAGACTGGGGATCTCAATCCTTGTGGCTTAAGGTTTCCCCCTCTTGAAACCCAAAGCAGATCTGAGATGAAGCAGGATCATGTCCCAGGGTTCTTATACATTTCCAGCAGCCTTTTGGCCTGAGAAAACAATAGGCTTAACTCTCCTTCTCCCAAACATCCTGGCAATTAGCACAGGGTAATTTATCCATGTCACAGAGTGTGGGGGGACACAAGGCCCTGCACCCCCGGCTTCCTGCGATTCACCATGACTCTCAGCCAGCCAGTAAAGCAGAAGGTTTATTTAGACGACAGGAACACAGTCCAAGACAGGTCTTGCAGGCACAGACAACAGGACCCCCCTCGGTTAGGTCCATCTTGGGCTCCCAGGGTGCCCCAGCCCCCTTGGGAGGTTAGAGCCCCGTCTGCCTCCCAGCCATCTCCCCAGCCATCTCCTGAAACTCTGCCTTCAGCCACCCCTCCCACAGCCTTTGTTCAGTTTCCCGGGCAAAGGTGTCACTTGGCCTCTTATTCCTTCCTGGGTTCTCATGTTACATGCTCAGGTATCTTCCCTCACGGCCAGTCTCCCATCCCCCAATGCAGACCATCCTAGTCACACTCCCCTGTCAGCATTCAAAGACCACAGTAAGAACAGTCCCAGTTCGTCACAATCCATTACACAGTTCAGATACAGGTTACCACAACCTTCAAAGAGACATAGAGACAATAATACCATTTCACTCAAGTATCATCATAAATGTTAATATTCCTTTTTTTTGGTCTTTGAATCAAAGCTATAGCAATAGACAAGACTTGTTTGCTCACATCACAAGACCTGAGCAAACATCTCCCCTTCGATCTCTAACAATGCACAGCTCTATTCATTTACACATCTTCCTAACCATAAGTTCGGTCATGGGTCAGGTCAGTCTGTGAGTTAATTAACTCTTTCCGGCCCCGTGTCACCTTTCAATGAGATATTATATTACATTCATAATGTCACAGATACATTGCGTTGCATCGCAGGGCAGTGCGATGTGGTGTGTTGCATCATAGAATGGTGCAGTGCATTGCGTCGCATCACGGGTTGGTGCCTTACGTTGCATTGCAAAGCGGTGCATTGCGGTGCGTTGCATTGCAGGGCATGGCGTTGCATTGCATCACAGAGTGGTGCGGTGCATTGCATCATGGGGCAGCGCAGTGCCGCATGGTGCCGTGCGTTGTTCTGCACCGTGCAGTATTTCCCAGGCTGTGACCTGTGCAGGGCCCTGCAGCTGGGGGGGAGCTCCCCAGTCACTGACTGTCCCTCTACGCTCTGATTTTTCTACCTGTGACCAGGAAAGGACGTGACAGTGAACGGAGTCTCAGTGCGGCCCCCAAAGACCTACAGCGGGAATGGCCTGACCCTGGAGCGAGCTGGCGTCTTTCTCATCCTCATCTCCCAGCTGGGGCTCAGCGTGCTCTGGGACGGAGGTGAGGCCCTGCCAGGCCGAGGGGGTGGGTCCTTGCCAGGCGGAGGGGGCGGGACTCTGCCAGGTGGGACATGGGAAGCAGATGGCTTGTTTCCCTGATGGCAACTTGGGCTGTCACCTGGGCCCTGCTGCCCTTCCATGACTCCTGGAAATCGGTGAGAAGGGGAACTTCTTGTTCCATCTGATCTGCCCTGGGGCCGGGGCAGGGTCGCTCCTTGTAGTCTGTGCTCCAGGGCTCTGCCCAGCCTAGTCAGAAACCTCCCTAGCCATGGGGCTGCCCCCTGCCCTGTTCTGTCTGGTGCATCTCCCTGCCGGGGACTGATCCTTATCCTTGCTGTACAGGCAGGGGCACCCAGCCATCCCTCCGCTGCAGTGAGATCCTGGTGGTACCCTGGAGTCAGGCTGAATTTCCCCCAGAGCCTGGGGGGCGGAGGAGCTGGAGGGGGTGGGGCTCCCCCCCGCCCCGATGGAGCTCCTGGGAATGCAG
>NW_020682297.1:0-340 GCF_002925995.2 Terrapene triunguis
GGGTTGACACCGCCCCCAGCCACATCTCCTCCAGCTCAGCTACCGGCGCCCGCTACCACCCCGCCTCCCTGTGTCCCCAGGAGCAGCCTCCCTCAGGCCGGGGGCGAGCGGCTAGCTCCGACTGCCCGCTCCTGGCGGGAGCGTTCCGGGGGGCACGGGCTCGCCCGCCTCAGACCCGAGCGTGCTCAGGGCCTCCTCAGTCAGATGGACAGGACAGCAACTGGGGGAGGGGGGGGGGCGCTCGGCCAGCCCCAGCCTCCTGTCCTGCTCCGACCAGCGCTTCTTCCAGCCACTCCGCCCCGCCCAGCTAGTCCTGTTCTCCCCCCTCCAGCCCAGCTAG
>NW_020682297.1:350-1626 GCF_002925995.2 Terrapene triunguis
CCCCGCCCAGCTAGTCCTGTTCTCCCCCCTCCAGCCCAGCTAGCCCCCTGCTCCCCGCCCAGCTAGTCCTGTTCTCCCCCCTCCAGCCCAGCTAGTCCCCTGCTCCCTGCCCAGCTAGTCCTGTTCCCAGCTAGTCCCCTGCTCCCTACCCAGCTAGTCCAGTTCTCCCCCCTCCCGCCCAGCTACCCCTCCTGTCCTCCCCCCTCCAGCCCCGCTAGCCCCCTCCTTCCCGTCCCGCCCCCCCACCCCTCCTGCCCTTCCCCCTTCCAGCCATCCTCTCTGCCACCCATTATCCTTCTTCCCTCTCAGCCAATAGCTCTCCCAACCATCTGTCTCCAGCTCAGTTATCCTTCCCACCCCCTTCCTTCCTTCAGTCATTGCTACCTCCAGCCATTTTGCCCCAGCAATTTCCCTCTCCTATCCAGATCAGCCACCCCATTGCTACAGCCACCCCCTTCCCAATCACCCCCTTCTGCTTCCCAGCCCTTATCCCTTGCCCCCCCCCTCAGCCCCAGCCCCAGCCCCAGCCCCACAGCTCAGCCACTCTTTAATCCTACATCCCTTGTGTCAAATGGCCCATGAAGCAGAGACAACTCACTTCCAGGCTCCCACCTGAACACCGCTGGGGCCTATTTAACATAAGGAGGGAGGAGGGCTGGACTGGAGACTGCACTGCCCTGAAAGCCATTGCTTGCTTGTGCTTTAAACACACCAGTGGTTCCCAAACTTCAACAACCTGTGAACCCCTTTCACTAAAATGTCAAGTCTCGCGAATCCCCTCCTAAAAATGAATATTTCCAGGGATTTTCTCCTTTATCTGAGTATAAATTATAAAAGCAGTGATCTGGGAAATATAAAATTTGTTTTTATGACATGCATATTACACACTATTTATTATTTATTATTATTTATCATTACAGTATTTTTATTACATTATGAAAATGGTGACACTCTTCCAATATCTCACTTTTGTAGCTTGTATCACTTTGAATAAGCCTGTTATAAGACAAGGCTCCTATGTTTCATCAAGGAGTATCAGATGTGAAACATCATGAAGGTATTTAAGAAGCCAACTCAAAGAGTTCCTCCTACACAAGCATTCAGGTCTTGAGCAGTCCAGGCAAACAATTCACATTACAACAAAGCTTAAACTTGTTCTTCATAATAATTAAAAAAAAAAAAAAACCAATACTAGCTGCCTATTTAATTTTAAAAACAGCAAAAAATATCCACCTCCCTTTCCGTTTCTTATAAGGAGTCTTGAAGTTTAAATCTC
>NW_020682297.1:1726-2048 GCF_002925995.2 Terrapene triunguis
GACACTCTTCCAATATCTCACTTTTGTAGCTTGTATCACTTTGAATAAGCCTGTTATAAGACAAGGCTCCTATGTTTCATCAAGGAGTATCAGATGTGAAACATCATGAAGGTATTTAAGAAGCCAACTCAAAGAGTTCCTCCTACACAAGCATTCAGGTCTTGAGCAGTCCAGGCAAACAGTGCACGTTACAACAAAGCTTAAACTTGTTCTTCATAATAATTTTAAAAACAATACTAGCTGCCTATTTAATTTTAAAAACAGCAAAAAATATTCACCTCCCTTTCCGTTTCTTATAAGGAGTCTTGAAGTTTAAATCTCC
>NW_020682298.1:0-1210 GCF_002925995.2 Terrapene triunguis
TCTGGGTACTCGTCTGGCTCTGTCAATCTGTTTTTTCACTTCAGCAGGTGGGTATTGTAGTTTTAAGAATGCTTGATAGAGATCTTGTAGGTGCTTGTCTCTATCTGAGGGATAGACAAGCCATTTACAAGACAAACTTTGCCTCTCTACAAAAGAAAAAGGACACTAAACTATCTAAACTGCTACATGCCACAAGGAGCCACAACAGTAGTTCCCTTAACCCACCCAGCAATATTGTTAACCTTTCCAGCTATACTCTTAGCCCAGCAGAAGAGTCTGTCCTATCTCGGGGCCTCTCCTTTTGTCCCTCCAGACCCACAAACATGATACAGTTCTGCGGTGACCTAGAATCCTACTTTCGACGTCTCCGACTCAAAGAATATTTCCAACATACCTCTGAACAGCATACTAACCCACAGAATCCCCCCTACCAGCACTACAAAAAAAAGGATTCTGCGTGGACTCCTCCGGACGGTCGTAACAACAGACTGGATTTCTACATAGATTGCTTCCGTCAACGTGCAAAGGCTGAAATTGTGGATAAGCAACATCACTTGCCCCATAACCTCAGCCATGCTGAACACAACGCCATCTACAGCCTCAGAAACAACCCTGACATCATTATCAAGAAGGCTGACAAAGGAGGTGCTGTCGTCATCATGAATAAATTGGAATATGACCAAGAGGCTGCTAGACAGCTCTCTAACACCACATTCTACCAGCCATTATCCTCTGATCCCACTGAGGATTACCTAAAGAAACTACACCATCTGCTAAAAAAACTCCCTGACAAAGCACAGGAACAAATCTGTACAGATACATGCCTAGAACCCCGACCAGGGACATTCTATTTGCTACCCAAGATCCATAAACCTGGAAATCCTGGACGCCCCATCATCTCAGGCATTGGCACCCTATCATCAGGCTTGTCTGGTTATGTGGACTCTCTCCTCAGACCCTACGCTACCAGCACTCCCAGCTATCTTCGAGATACTACTGACTTCCTGAGGAAACTACAATCCATCGGTGATCTTCCAGAAAACACCATCCTGGCCACTATGGACGTAGAAGCCCTCTACACCAATATTCCACACAAAGATGGACTACAAGCTATCAGGAACAGTATCCCCGATAATGTCACAGCTAACCTGGTGGCTGAACTCTGTGACTTTGTCCTCACCCACAACTATTTCACATTTGGGGACAATAT
>NW_020682299.1:0-1625 GCF_002925995.2 Terrapene triunguis
TTATTAACTTTTGAACAGAGCACAGAACTCTTTAGCTCCTCACCCCCCAGCTCTCTCCTGGGAGCCTGTGTGCTAATTCAGAGACAGGCCCCCTCTCTAAAAAGGTCAGGAATCCCACAGCCCCCTCCTGGGCCTGTGTAATAATTCAGGCAGGTTTACTCTCCTTGCATTCAAGAGTTCCACCGCCTTCCTTCCGGGACTGTGCTAATTCAGGCCAGCGGTAGCCTTAAACCAGCTTCTCCCAGCTGGCCCTTTTTCAATTCACTTCTTCCAGCCCCGCATGAGGAAAGCTCAGCAGCCCCCCTGTTAGGAGAGAGAAGGCAGCAAATACGCTGCCCTTCTTCCCAAGGCTCATCCTAATCGGCTGGGACAGAAGGGAGCCCTGCCGCCACCCTACATTAGAAGGCTCCTGATCCCAGGCCCTTAAAGAGATAGTAGGCTTGGTTTTCCCCAAACACTAATTCCCCGGGACTGCTTCCTTTCTCCTGTATCTGCCACTGCCATTCCCCAGGTCCTCGTGTTCCACCAAACTCCTGGATCCTGAAAGAGCCACGCCATGGAACAGAGGTTGACGATGCCTAGACCCTCTACTGCCCTTAAAGGGGACGGACCACACTTGTTACCAAGGCTTTCCCAGCTCAGATTGCTATGGCTTTTCCTGGGTCAGGACTCACCGCTCCCTTTGACTATGCGGTAATAAGGCTCCTTGCACCGGTAGGTGATCACTGACTGGTAGTAGTTGTTCCCGTGTTCGCTAACATAACTGAAGGCCCCATTGGTGAGATTTTTGGGGTCACCACAGCTCACAACTACAAAAGAGAACAAGGAGAGGAGTCAAGGGGAAGCCACAGTGCTCACTGCATCCAGGGCCGGCTCTGGCTTTTTTGCCGCCCTAGGCAAAAAAGCCAGCAGCCGCCTCCCCCCCCCCCCCCCAGGGGAGGGCGGCAAGCCCGGCCGGGGCTCTCCGCTTTCCCCCCGGCGGCCAGAGCACCCGGAGGAGGGCAGAGAGCCCCCGGCGGCCAGAGCGCCGGGAGCCGGGCGGAGAGCCCAGCTGGGGGTCTCTGCTCTCCCCGGCGGCCAGAGAGCCCCTGGCGGCCAGAGCGCCTGGAGGAGGGCGGCAAGCCTGGCTGGGGCTCTCCGCTCTCCCCCTGGCGGCCAGAGCGCCTGGAGGAGGGCGGCAAGCCCGGCCGGGGCTCTCCGCTTTCCCTGGCGGCCGGAGCGCCGCGGGGAGGGCGGCGAGCCCAGTTGCGGCCCCGCTCTCGGGCCGGAGCGCCCCGCCGTGCCGCCCCCATCCAGGCACCGCCCCAAGCACATGCTTGGTGGGCTGGTGCCTGGAGCCGGCCCTGACTGCAGCAGTGAGATTCGGAGACTCATGCTGGACTCAGCTGGAGCCCATAATGTGAGGGAGGGATGGGGACTGTCCAAGAGCACGCTGGAGGGGATGCAGGTCCAGTCCCCTCTTGGCAGAGATTAGAGTTGCTTGGAAAGTGGAGAAAAAGGCACACAAAAATTCAAAGTTGTTCAAAGCTGACCTAGTTTTTTAATTTAATGACACTTTATCAACATTTTTATCCAAAAGGGTTACATATTTCAATAATAATTCTGATTAAAGTCAGAAAAATATT